>NW_026556126.1:0-41609 GCF_029017545.1 Prosopis cineraria | reverse complement strand
AACTATTACATAGTAAATGAATACAAACTAAATGCATAGAGTCCTAAGTCTTTAGAGCTTTATCCCTTGCACTAGAGCTAGAGCCTATAAAATGTTAAATAAAAGATGTGAGTCTAGCCACTCAATAATTAAGGTAAACCTATACTATACAGTTATATATCAATGAAAATAACACACAAGTATAACAAGTATATTTTTTTTCTTAAAACATGCTTTAACATATAGTTTTACATGGATCACAACTCATTATTTCTTAATCAATTCTTTTCTATATAATCACATGGTACATAGCCATAAGACGTTAGACATGTGACTATGACCTGATGTATTGACGCGACTTGCTACAACTCAATCATGTGACACATCATTCAATCACATAGACAATGATCAAACCATCCTTATACCGTCCTATTTTTGCCTACTAAAAACTGTGGGCTATAATACTGAATAGGACTCTGTCTGTGTGATCAAACTATCCAAGCTCACCAATTATTGAATTGTGACCCGGCTAAAAAATCACATAACTTACTCTCAGATCATAGCTTCCCTCACTCTTGAATCTTTAGGGTGTTGTATGCCCTAAACTAATCTACTTGATAAATTGGTGGAGATAGCTAAGTTCTAGTCCTTCAATAAACTGTGAGACAAGGCTATACCCCTTTACACTGGAGGGTGGCCGAAATATCATATGGATTTTTCTCTACTCCAATCTCTAGGTAAACACCTTCCACTGATCATGCCATGTACGATGCTCACTTATTTTCATAATTCATTTATTTTCAATTAACACTTTAGGCTCATGACCATTCGTTACTCAAGTGAGTATCAATACTTATTTTTACATTTATCACATATATTACCCATATTTTAATCATAGCACATTTATCATTATCATTCTCAATTATTATCAATTACTCAATCAAGCATCCTAATGAAACTCAAAAATTCATTTCAAAATCTCTTTGCATCTTTAGTTTAAACCAAAGCAATTACATAATACATGGTTTTTGTAGCATGTAACACATATTCACAAATCATAATTTACTTTCTAAATACATATTTCACGTCACAATGCAATTAACATGTAACTAATCAAAGTAGTGTTTTCTCGATTACCTCAAACTTTTGAGAGGTCAAAGATTTATCCCTCAATATCAAGCTTCCAACCTTGACTTTTCCAAGCCAAAATGGTGTTTCAAGAGCTTAATCTACAATTACTCAAGCTAAACTTCATCAACAATGTCAATCCACACATTTCAATTCTTATCTTCCATTTTTAGATTTTCCAATGCCCACCTTATTTATGTTTAGGCCTACCTATTAGGTTTAGTAACTCTCCTTAGTGCCCAATAATATTAATGAGTATTAAATTTCCATCAATAGAATTTTAACTCTTTTAAAACCCTTATAATTAAAATTTTGCATATAATGAGGTCTAACAATCAAAAATCCCAAAACTCATTATTTTTAGGGTTATATACACAATCTAATCCCATTAACTATATTTGAGTTAATGGATATGAACCTATATCTTATATAAACCAAAAATTATCTCTCATTTAAATCCTAACTACAGACTTTATAAATGTGGGAGAGAATGAGAGATTATGATGTATGATACTTACCTTTAGTGTTTCTAGCTTTTAAAACTTCTTAAATATCCTCCAATACGAACCCTAGCACAGCTCCTTGTTAGTTCTTCATTTCCTCTTCCTTCTCTTTATTTTCTACTTAGTTCACGACCATTAATCTACACAAAAGGGCTGTGTGCTATGATGAATGTTGCACACACCGTGGCACATAGCACAGAGAGGTCCCTTTATTTATTGTCTATGTGCTATGGTGAACCCATTGCCTGTCGTGGTGTATGACATAGAAACACTTCATCTTATTTTCTTTCCTTTTGATTCCCAGGTGGCTTGACTTATAGCGGATTCATAATTAGGGCTAAAACACATCCAAAATCAATTATTAGACCTCAGCCACACATCACAACAATTTACTCAATTACCATAATCAAGCTTAATTAATCTAGGGATTAAAATTTGAGATGTTACACAAACATTCTGACGTAAGTGCAATGGTTCTCCCTTGGTTGATTTACATGTAATTAAAGGTTGTTTTCATGTAATTTTAGGGCATCGACATCCATATCCTCTATATGCAATGATTTACATGTAATCCTTATCTGTTTTATGTAATTTTGGGACACTGTCAGGGGGGTGCTCTCTGTGCATTTCATTTACATGTAATTCGCTAGGGATTACATGCAAATTGCTCACCAGCCACACTCGTGCATTTTATACCCATAGTGATTTTCATGTAAAATGCAGTGATTTTCATGTAATTTTGGAACACTGCCAGGTGGTGCTCTCTGTGCACTTCATTTACATGTAAAACGTTAAGGATTACATGTAAAATTCTCACCATCCATGCTTGCGCACTCTATCCCTATAGTGATTTTATATGTAAAATGCAGTGGTTTTTATGAAATTTTAGGACACTGTCGGGAGTGCTCCTGGTGCGTTTCATTTACATGTAATTCGCTAGGGATTACATGTAAATTGCTCACGAGGCATGCTTGCACATGTTATCTCTATAATAATTTACATGTAAAATGTAGTGGTTTTTATGTAAATCAATATAAATTCTTTCTCATACATGCTTTCAAGTTTATTCTCATATTGTTTTACATATAATCCCTTGTGTTTTACATAAAAAATTGGGGTCATTAACAATTAAAATTACATAGAATTAGTCACTATGAGGGTAGAATTTTTGAAAGTCATATTGAAGACATAATTGTATTCACATTTGGTATCACAAATATGAGAATGTTTATATACATGCGTAAAATCTATACACCAAATAATCTATAACATCTGTATGTTGGATAATCTATAATAACATTTGTATAATAAAAACTAAGTCTTTTTCTGCTTTCTTCATCTTAAACCTCTGCCACATTCCAATTCCTTTATGACTTCATTTCACTTATCATTCCATGAATAGGTTAACAACCACCATACCATTTCAGCCCTATGTATAGGCAATCAATTTGGATAATGTAAGGAATATGTAATGTAAGGCAATAGTCCAAGTTGTCAAATTATTATATATGGGTAATGCAACATACAATAGGCAATTTAAGTCTGTTAGTGCACTCTAGAATAGGGCTATTATCGCACCCTTAAAGCCAGCACATGACAAACATACCACAGTCTTGTGTGGTCTTTTAGCCTCCATTGCTCCACATTTCACAGCATACCGCCCCAATGGTACGTTTAGCTATTAGTATCCCATAAATTATAAAAATTTAAGAAGCAAATTACATAGTAAGCACTCACCGTTAGTGAAGTATTTAAAATAAGGTGTCTTCAAAGGTGCATCATGACTCCACTCAGAATTTAGCATTTACTAATTACCATCATCACCTACAACTAATTATACAGTGAGAGATTTACACATGATGAAATAAAAGATAATAAATGCACTGGAGTACATGATATTTGAACTTATCCATTGTCTAGGAGCAAAGCAATACATTTCTTTTTGGGTCAGGTACAGCCTATCAACTTGACAAATAATCTACTTCTTATAAACAAATTTAGGCTTCCTAGTGTATATGGAGTACAACCTCCCCTGTTCTGAAGGCGGCTATGCATTTGAGAAGAAGAGTAAAATTAATAAACATGAGGGCTTTATATTCTTGAAGGACCTTTTTAGAATTGGAAGGGTGGCCATAATAGTCTCGCTATGAATCGATCTGTAGAAAGCATCCTCCTTTTCGAATACATCTAAGTGAGAAGGCTCTATTAATATCTATTGTAACCCTAGTGCAACATCATGAGTTTCCCCGAAATTAACAATAATAGGTTTTACTTCAGCACTAGCCTTAGCTTTACTTAGGTCTTTGCTTTCCATATCCACTTAATGTATATCACTCCCTTCACCATTCATTTCTATTGCACATAATGCTTGCTTCAAGTCCCATTGACAACTCCTCATATTTACATTTCATCTTTTACAGCTCAGCCTCCAGTACAAACTAGGCAATATCTTCTTCATTGATTTCTTAATGGCTGGAGCAGCACCTTTGCCAAACTTCAACTATAGTTGTAACATCCTCTTGGTAACAGCATCACTGAGTGATCCCATTATTTAGCTATATGCACGAGACATTTTTGCATGAAAGGTATAAATAAGGTTATAGAATATACATGAAAATGACATATCAACTACAATACTTAACTTAAAACATACCAAATCATTAAATATAAGAGGATTACTAGCTTGCTTATTCTTCTGCTACCCAAGTTTTATGGGTGTGCTTGTGGGGTAAAATTTCACGGGTGCCTTGATTGTTTTAAGTAGTATGGTCCTGTGCGTTCCACCTCTGATGCAGATCCTGAATATAGGACCCCTCAGATGCTCTCCTTCTCCCTCATGACAGCTTGCTTTATCTTCTCATCGTCCTAATATATTAAAGCATTACTTGACTCAATAACCCTACTACTATCCAAGAGAAAGTTTTAAAGAAACATAATTTGAAATCATAAGACAGAAAGGTTGTCATATACACAAGTTAATCAGCACATAAAAAAAATTAAATAATGTTACTTACCATTAAGAAATAGAGACAACCACCAACATATGATTTTTTCTCACTATTAATTGCCGTCTCCTTATATTGCTCAACCTCTCTCAATAGCTCGTTAACAACAAATTCACTCAAATTGTAGGAAGTCAGAGCTGTTTTCCTACAAGAGATGATCTTCACCAACCGTGAAGTCATTTCTCCTCTTACAGGAGGACACAAAAGCGTGCTTAAAATTGCATAGAACAATTAATACCTTGAACGAATCTTCTTCATTGCCTTTAATAATCATGTTTTAATGTTTGAAAATCTACACCTAACATACTTTCCTTTTAACTCATTATATAGCTCGCCAACTTCTTTAACCACTTCCCTTCCTTTTTTGGGTAGACTTATAAGTGCGTGCGCATGATTTATTTGTTGCTCAATTTGCCTTATTGATAGCCTTCTTACTTCTAGGTCATTTGCTCTCAAACAAACTTCCACATAGAGCATGATTTACTTGTATGCACTTGATGTCAAGGAGCTTCCCAAAATCGATTGTGTTGGCCCTCACCATTAGACTTTCACTTTGCTTCACATGTTGAGCTAATTCCATAACTTGCTTAGGTGAGCAACGCATAAGCAATTTCTGTTTCAATGCTTTATTAGATAAAGACATGCAAGCTCTATGATGCCTTTCATCCTCAGCCATTTTGTTGAACTATTTCCTCTCTTCTTCAAATAGATTTTCCATCCCTTTCTTGCTTTCTTTACATCATTTTTAAGACCTTTACCTTGCCTTTATTTTTCAACTCATGTGAATAATCATGCAATCCACTGATTCTCGACCAACATACATCCCTTCCCTTAACCGTGATTACCAATTGCCAAATGCACAAAGTATAAGTTCTACACAAGTGTATAACATAGGGTTAGGTATTACTTGACATTGAAGACAATTCAATCATAATGTCATCGTGTGTGTTCTGTGTCTTAGCATGATCATAGGCATATAATTGTCCTATAGGCATGTTAGCATGATGACACTTTATTTTGTAGCATGATCACACATTATTTTACATGGTATCACATAATGGTTAACATGGAAGGTAGGCAGGGGCATGGGCAAGTGTATTCATTTTACATGAAATTCAGTACAAATAACATGTAATTTTCACACGCCTAACTTTATTCATGGATTAATTTACATAAAATTTTTGAACAGCACTAGGTTCAAGCAATTAGAAGTTTACGGTTAATCTCATTTGCAAATTTTTGAATAAGCTTAAATGGCATGAAGAATAGAGGGAGCAGCTTAGAACAAGAGGAAAATAGAACAGTTCTCACTCCGACCAAAAAGAAGCTTCCAAACACAATGCGTACTTAGTTATTGTCACTTAGGCCATTAGTACTCTAAAGAAGCTCAAAACTCTTTTTAAAGAAGCTCGAAACTCATGGCTAAAGACTTGTCAATCACAAGTCGTCCAATTAGAGCACCGTGCGAAGAGATGGGGTTGTCTTTCTTCATGCTTATCACCCACAACTTGGTCACACCTCACACCGTTGTTGATTGTCCATTGGAAGTGTCCCTTACCATCTTATCTCGTTCAAATCGTGTGAAGAAAGGAAGAAGAGAGGTTAATTTCTTTTCTCAAAATTTTTGGTTTTAGATAGGGGTACTTTCATCTAATTAGGGTTTATTAAAAGAATAAAAAAATCAGCTTGGTCCTTCAACATAATTTGATCTCTGGGACTAATTTATTTTTCAACTTGGCTTCTTTCACCAATTTTCTCAAATAAATTTTTTAATTAATTTTATATTTAGTACTAAATAAACTAGTATTTATTGGTGTATGTCTCCCCAGAAGTTTCCTTTGGGACGAAGTTAGAGGACAAAACGGAAAAACCGACTTCGTTGTTAATGTTTGAGATTGACTGATACTGAGTGAACAAAAGATTGGGGGATTTTTTCTTCCCCTTCTCATCCAATTGATTTGATCCTTCCCTTTGAAAAATTTCAATTCTCTGTGATTTCTGTTCGTCTTTGGGATCCATTCGTCCGCACAAACATGGCTGCATCGTCGTCTGCTGCGGCCACCACCAACATCATGCTTGCCATCTTCGAGAAGAAGACCAACTCAATCGATCTCTATCGGCCTCTTCGCAACTATGTAACTTTCCACTACTCCGAACGCGAGGCCCAGAACATCGAAGACGACCTCCAAACCCTTAAGCAACTCCGTTCAGACCTCGAGCGCCATTCTGACCCTTCCCTGACTGCTCGCCGCGACCTTCTTCAATCCTACTACAGAGCTCTCTGCCTTGTGGAGACCCGTTTCCCCATATCTTCTGATCCAGATCACGTCAATACTCTCAGCTTTGTGTGGTTCGATGCGTTTAAGCCCAAATTGAAGGCCACCCAGCAGAATATTCACCTTGAGAAAGCCGCGGTGTTGTTCAATTTGGGTGCAGTTTATAGTCAAATTGGGCTATCCTATGATCGGAATACTGTTGATGGCCGGAGGCTGGCCTCGCATGCGTTTATTGCAGCCGCTGGGTCGTTTGCTTACTTGAGGGATAATGCGGCGATGAAGGCATCGATTGGGAGTTCCACGACAGTGGATTTGTCTGTTGAGTGCTCAGGAATGTTGGAGAGGTTGATGCTGGCTCAGGCACAAGAGTGCGTGTTTGAGAATACCATTGCAAAAGGAAGCACCCCAGGGGTTTGTGCGAAGATCTCTAGGCAGGTCTGTGGATTTATTAGGTCCGCTTGTCATGTGAAATTTGATTCAAGTATGGCCATCGAATAATAAGAGCTCTGGCTATGCAATTAGATCGCTCTGCGTGCATGTAGTAACAAATGGGTCTGTTTAACTTGTTTACGTTTCTGATTTTACATTTTGTTGGTGGGGATATCTTTCCTCGGAATCATGGCACTGATAGAAGGAACTTTATTTTGTATGAGTGTTGAGGCATACGAAATTATACCCGAGGTATAGACGGCGATAGGGGTCTTTTCTTGCTTCTGATTGTAACTGAAGTGGTAAAATACGTCTTAAAGCTGATTAAACCTAGATTTCTGCAGCAATATTATCCTAGTTTGGTCATTATCATTGATATTGATTCGGTACACTTGATGAGATCATGTCATTATCATTCATATCTACTGTGCCACAAACTAGGATGCTGCTATGCTGGGCTAAACACTGTAAAATAATAGTTTTTGTGGCATGCTGGTGTTAATTTTGATATGAAGTGGAAATAGTGCACATGATTCATCCAAATGCTACTTTGAGATGTAGTTGTTTGACAGCTTGGCTAACTGATTATGCTTTTTTGTAAGTTCTACTTTTTTGGGTCTTTCCTTTTTTTGGGGTCTAAGAAATAATGCGCACATTTGATATTTTAGGTGGGGTTATACTATGAGGAAGCTTTAGCTGCATTGAACGTAGCACCTCTAAATCAGCATTTTGATAAGTCTTGGTTAGCTCATGTCCAGCTGAAGGCTGCTCTATTCTTTGGAGAAGCTTGCTATAGATATGGATTAGAGCTACATGAGAAAGAAGAGATAGCAGAGGAGATTGCTAGACTGAAGAGCGGGGTTAATGCGCTAACTGAAGCAAAGAAAGGCTCAAAGGGTGCTCCAGTACAAATACTAGATGCAATTAGTAAGTTAGAGGCCAATCTTAACCGAAACCTGGAAAGGGCTGTTAAAGAGAATGATAGAGTTTATCTCATGAGGGTTCCTTCCCCGAGTTCTTTACCACCTCTTCCTGCTTTTTCCATGGTGAAGCCAATGGCAATGAATGAAGTGTTGGATGCAAGTAAAGAGAAAATGTTTGCAAGTCTTGTTCCTGACAGCAGTGCAAAGTCACTCTCCAGGTACACTGAGATGGTAGATGAAATTATAAGAACCCAGGCTGAAAAATTGCAACAGGCTAGTGAATTAACCCGAATAAGGCTAAAGGAAATGGAGCTGCCTGATTCTATTCTTGCTTTGGAAGGAAATTTTTCTCTACCAACACATCTCAAAGAAGATGTGGAGGCTGTGCAGATCAGTGGGGGTCCTGCTGGTTTAGAAGCAGAGTTACAGCAACTTAAGGACCTAAGGAGGGTGAATCAAGAAATGTTGGTCCAGACGGAGGAGCTCTTGCAGAAAGAGGCAAGAGAAGATGCACAATTTAGAAGCCAATTTGGGACAAAGTGGACTAGGCCTCAATCAAGCACTTTGACAAAGAACCTGCAGGATAGATTAAATAGATTTGCAGGTAACTTGAAGCAAGCTGCAGAAAGTGATAGTCGGATTGAGCGTTCAGTTAGAGAACACTCTGCACTCATGTCTATCCTTGACAGCCGACCGGTAAATCATTGACCTTATTATGTTGCTATGTTGACTTGTTTGCATGTGTGCATTTATTTTCTATGAATTTATCTCCTAAAAACAAGTTAATTGTTTTCTTTCATCAGAATTAGTCTTGTTCCAGAAATTATATTTTGGTGTCTAGATAAATGTGAGAATGTAAAAAAAGAGTGTTTCTTTTAATTCATCTAGGTAGTAGAGTGTGAAGGAAAGTGGCAATTATTTCGGGCACCACTGATAAATACTCCCTCCGTTTTTATTCGTCAGAGTAACTGCCACTTTTATTTATTTATTTTTTAAAAGCAAAATCACATATCTCAATGAGCATTTATTACAAATTTCCTAAATTACTCCTCACAATTTACATTAACGAGAAACAATTAATGTATACTTATATTGATTAACACAGGTTATTTAGTTTAATTTCTTTATTTTCATATATAGTTATTATAGTTTAACTGATTTTCTTAAACCATGTTATACATTTTTTTTCTTCTTATATATAGAAACAGAGTGAGTGCATAACTTATCTACTTAATGTTTCATCTTTAATTTTTCAGTATATATTGTGCTTATGCCAATTAATGATGGCTAGAACATGTTTATAAAATATATTATCACCAATATCATGCACCCTTGGATGCCCTTCATCTAATCCAATGCAAAATTTATTGCATTAGCAAGTATGATTGGTTCTTGATGTGCTCATATTTGTAAATATCCTTTTCTTTTGCTAGATTGAATCTGCACTCCCTTCCCTGGCAAGGCCAATAATGTCTCTAGATGCCAATGAAGATGCCATAGTGGGGTCCCTCAAGCAGAGCCTGGTATGCCATTTTTTATAAAGTAATGCTGTTATTGTATGTGATAATTTTCAAGGAATGAAGTCTATAATCATTTTTGAGTTTCTGATTTAACTTAATTTTCCATTGTATCAACTTTCTGTTGGATATTTTTATATAATTGTGGATTTTTTTGTTTCTTAGCAGTTTCTATGATTCTTTCCCTTTTTACATCCTAAAAGTCCAGTATTTGCAATACTTTTTTCCTTATGTACTTTTGCAATAACTAAAACAGCTGGACGTTGGAAAGTTTTTTCCCCCCTATAACTCTCCTGTGTAAATTAAAAAGACTTTCATAGGCTGAGAGGTCACAACTAAGTTTGCAAAGTGTTTTTGACTTGAGAATTTATGAGAGATAATAACATGTGAAGTCTTTGCAATATTCTTTCAAACATAACTTTTCTTTGTTTTACTGGAGCTGTAACATTAAGACTGACTTTAACTCTCCTCTTTTAAAATTAGCATCTGATGCATTTTAAGATTCTTGTTAATCTTCGGGTGGAAAACAAAAAAACAGGAATTCTTGTTAAACTTTGGTGCTCACTGATGCAGAGGCAACTTGAAACTCTGGGAGCTCAAAGGGCTGGGCTTGAAGACATGCTTAAAGAGATGAGAAGAAAGGTTTGCCTAACTTGTGTTTACTTTTCTTCTTTTCCTGAAGAAGTCAGCATTTTTGTTCTTGTTCTATGGGCATGGGGTTTGTTGCTATCTAGATGTATTCTTTGTATCTGAAAATTGAATTATTGAAATGTCAGGTTTTGCCTTTGTATAACCTACAGTGACATCATATAATGACACAGTTCAACTCCTGTTTGCATGCAATTTCAATGCTTCCATTCTGTTTTGGTTTCAAACATGAAGGGGTTTTTAGTGATACATACAGAGTTCACTCAAGGCCATGCTCTAAAGAGTGTTCAACTCCCTTCTTTTGCTTAACAAATACATGTGATTGGGGAACCCACCTGTCCTCTTTGAACTTTTCTGTCCAGTGTGATCTTATATTTTTTGAGCAAATTACATTTTTCCTCTTGAAACTGATTATATGACCCGCATCTTTATTATGGAAAATCTACACTCTCCTCCCCTAGAATCAAATGATTGATCTGACCTAGTGTAGTTAAGAAAAGAAAGCAGATATTGGAAGAGAAAATGAGAATGAACAAAATAATGAATGAGCCTTTTAAATGATCTATTTTCAACTTAAGTTTAGAATTTGAATTCCATGCCTTATCACTTTTTTTTTTTTTTGGTGATGTTTTTTATTTGATTCAAATTAGATGGGATCGGTTAGCCAAGTATCTCAGAAGTCTAGTATTATGACTCCAGTATTCCTCTTGTTTAATCAATAAGAATGAACTAGGAGGGATCTGCGTTGAGCCCACTGGTGTTTTCAGATTACAAATGCTGCAATCTGTCTAGGTAGAAACCTCATTTTTCTCTTCGTGGGACCAGGTAGTATTTTATAAGAACACTATATAAACATAACCATTTAATTGAGGGCTGCTCTTTTAGATGGAAGATGGATCGTGGGAACTGTTGTAGATATCTTCTCATAGATTCTTGTGAGAAAACTAAATTTATTGTGGCTGCAGACGATAGCTGAAGAAACTTTGGATGCTATTTTTGCAGTAGATGAGGGAAAATATATATTTATGTAATTTTGATCTTTTGCTTTTTAATCCTGAAGGCTCTATTTAAGAGTTATATTTCCTTTTTATATACACAATGGACAAGTTTGTTCAATCTTATACTGAACTAAATTAAGCAATTGGTTTTTAAATCTGATAATTGTAGTGCGAGTATGTTTCCCCTCTTTTCACTATCCCTTATTGTTTTCTAACTTTTGTATTCAATATTGTCTGCTACAAATGATGTCCGAAAAAGACAATATATAGTAAGTCATACTTGTCCTTCTTTTATTATGCCAATACAAGTTTTCTTGAGCTTGTATTTCTACATTTGTCATTAGGATGATATACTACCCAAGTTGATGACGTCAACTGGTTCTCATGAGGATCTTTTAAGAAAGAGATAACAAAATATGACCACATATGTGAAGAAATTGCTCAAAACATTGATGCACAAGAGCTGTTGTTGCTGCAGATACAGGTATCTCTATGCATCCAGTTGTTGTAGAATAGATGTGTAGGCTCTTTATCCCTTGCATTAGAGAAGAAATATGTCAAATAATTTGGTTTTTTTTTAGTCCTTCGATTCTTCCTACCTTGATTACAGTAAACTACTTTTTCCTGTATATTGGTTAGCCATGCGGATTATGTGCTTCGGATTCATATGTAGCATAGATTTTGACTACAGCTAATATTGATGAATACAAGTTCACCTTTAACTTATTTTACTTTGGAAAATTATGCATCTCTCCCTCAAGGTTTGGATGAATAACAAGAATCTCCCTCATTATTTTCAGCAGTATACCTAATTCCCTTGCTGTTTGTTGTCACATTGCAGAAACACTCAGTGCATTAAAATTTTAGAATTAAAATGTTGAGTTTGACTCTTTTTGAAAATTATGACTGTTTCACTCAAGATATGCTAGGTTTGCACATGCATGGGTTCACCGTTTTTGAGATTTATTTAAGAAAGTGATTTTTTTTTTTTTAAATACAACTGATTGCTCTTAAATTTCTGTTCTATTTGGTTGTATATAGGTTAACTGTTATGACAATAATATTGATCTTTACACCCCCTAAAAGACACGAAAACGCACAGAACTCTGTTATTTGCCTATTTTTACGACAGTATACTAATTTTAAGTGAAATGCTATTAATCACGTGGAGGTTTTGGTAATGTGTAAATGAACATTAAGCCTGCCTGGTGTAGTGTTTGAACCAGAGAGTGGTTACTATAATTTATGTGTACCTTGAGAGTTGCAACTTTTCCATCTATAATTCTAGACAAATGTACTTCTCCCTCTGAAGAAAGGAAGTCTCTCCAGGCCTGGGTGGGGTTGCATGGACCCCCCCGGGTATTTCCTGTTAACTGCGATCTCTTGGAGGAAGTTGAAAAATTAGTGACTCACTTCTGATGTTTATTATTCATTGACCACAGGATCAAAACGATGAGTTCTCTGCCATATTTAATCTTGAAGATTACAAAGGTAGGTCTTGTCTGTTACTTCTCTTGTCTGTCTGATTAAATCTGCATTTAAAAGTTATCACCATACAGACAAGGCTTGGTTTATTTTCAGATTATGGTCATTAATGTGTCTTCTGCTATGCTATCTGTACTATGCGGTTTGGAGAAATTTGGGATGAGTGTAATTAGCATGTGCTAAATGCTATATAATGAGCTAACAGTTTTGCTGCTAGCCACCTTCAGGGATAACAGTATCTATCAAGATCAAAGTCAGTTTTGGTTCTTAAGTCCAGTGATAGAGAAATTTCTCAATTCTTATTATACATTCCGTTCAACTTGTATTTTGGAGCATGGAAGACCTTAGCTTTTCCTCTTCAAAGGCTAATGCATTTTTTCCCCCTCCAAGTCCTCCTTCTTGTATGTCACTTGTTCATAGTTTTCTCACCTATTTCAGCTTCACGGGAAAAATGCTACAAGCAGATTGAAGCTGCTATAGCGAAGTATCGAGAAATAAAAGACAACATCAATGAAGGGTTGAAATTTTATGTTACGCTGCAGGTAAGTATTTTTCAGATACTGCTGTTTTCAATTGTATCAAGTAACTTGATTTATTATTTCATCAAGTTGTTGTTGTCCCCTGACGTATCATAAATCTCATTGTTATTTTTAAATCATTCATATTATTAATGTGCATGAATAGTGCTATTAAAAACATGTTTGTTTGCAAGGTAACAATTTGAACTTTCTTTCTGCTATAGGATGCAATCACAAATGTAAAGCAGCAGTGCAGTGACTTTATAATGACCAGAAACATCCAGTGCAGGGAAATGATTGAAGATGTCCAGAGACAAGTGGCTGGTCTCAGTTTCCAGGATAAAACCACTGGTCCTTCTAACAGCGGCTACCCTCCGATGGGACACCAACCTCAAAGATCATATCCACCAGATTCCCGCCCCCAAACAGGATATTATCAACCTCCACCCGAACAGCCACCAGCAGCTGGGTATGCTCAACCCCTTTCATATGGTTCTGCACGTCAGCCGCCGCCTCCATACCACATGCCACACCCATCTGCTACTCCATATTCTCAGGGTCCCCAGCAGCAGCCAGCAGGCCATGACTATGGCCAACCGGCATATCCAGGATGGCGTGGCCCTTACTATAATGCTCATGCTCAACAACCTTCCTCCGTTCCTCGGCCTCCTTACACCATTCCAGGTCCATACACTCCTCATCAAAGTGGCTACTATAAGCAGCAATAGTGTGCATCCTCCGGGCTGAAAAATAGTATTCTTTGTGATTGACGAATAAATGGAGCTTAGTTATTTGGCCTATGATCTCAAAACGTTATCGTCATGAGTCTGTATGGGCCTTTGGGGACCGTCGTTGTATTCCTGTTCTTTTTGTTATGCTTCATCCTGAAATTACGAAATGTATTGGTACAAGTATGAACTTATGTATAGTTTGGTGATATGTATGTAGTTTCGAGAGGAGATTAGTTTCTTCAGAAATCCCAAAAACAAGAGTATTCTGGTAGAAGTACATTCATTCTTTAAAGTGGGATAGAATTTCACGTATAAAAAGTAGGTTAGAGATAAAGCAACCATGAATATACATCTTTGAGGGAATTAGATACCTTGAACTCTACCATAGAGAGGCAGGGGTATAACGGGTCCTTTTTCTGTGATCATCACCCAAAAAAACAAATTTGGACCATTTAGATTGATTTTTTTTATTTTTTATTTTATATTTATTAAAATAAGAATTTATAAATTTTTTTAATAAATATGTTTATCATCAATATGAATAGTATTGATTTAATTTGGGTGGTTTAATTTAATCTTATAATTTTTATAAGTTGACTATCTGTATTTATTTTGAATAATTCAGATTTAATATTATTTTGGTGATGAGCACTTAGTAAGTATTGAAGATAGATTCAAAGCATTTTAAGTAGGAGTGGGAATAGGTCAACCTCTAGTAAGGGCCTATAACTTGGCTTACTTTAGGTTTAACTTATTCTATTTATTAAATAAACTCAAGTTAGATTTCGGCTTTTAATTAGGTTTATTTAATTAAATAGGATGAACTTATTTTTTCAAGGTATAATCTACAAGTCCAATAGGCTGGCTTATATATATATACATATATGTAATATATCTCACAAACATATTAGTTTTTTATCATTTGATTTTTAATCAATCTATTCTTTTTTATTTCTAGTTATATTTTTAATCATATTGGACTTATATATTAATTTTAATGTTGTTACTTTATTGTTATATTATATTGTAGTTGATGAGTTCTTTCAATTATTATATATTGTAATCAATAAGTCAGATTATATATTGCATACTATAATAATCCTAAAATATATTTGAGACATTTAAAACTAAAATGCAAACATATTTAAAAAAGCTTATTTTTAAGTAGGTTTTTAAATAGACTTGCAAGCTAGATTAGACTTTAAGTAGACTTAAGCTTAAGTTGTTAAAAAAGTCTTATACAGACTTTAGGTTAAACTCAAATATTTGATTTACTATACAGGCTTCGGTTTATTTGATCAAAGCCTAATTCAGCTTAATCTATTTCTAATCTTAGTTTTAAGGAGCAAAAGCTCGTTTTTGACAGAAGTAACAAGCGATTGCATCTCTTAATCTTTGGAGGCGAACGGTTATGTACATGCCTATGCCCCCCATGAATAAGGATTAAGGAATTAAAGCAATGTATGGTACACGAAAAAAATGTGTTACAAAAGGAAAATAAAAAGTATGTCACTATATCCAGAAAAAAAATGAAATAAGCGTATTTCTCAATTTTATTTTTTTAAATTTTTTTTATCGACCAAATATTAACTATCTCTATCCATGGGTGCAATGCCGTCCATTTTTGTTTTTCTTTCTTTCTCTGCTTTGAGAATATGATATTGTGAGCTTGCATCATATTAACTTGAGGGGACTTTAATGAAGTCCATATATTTTGAATCCAGCTGGGTCAGAATCTTCTTGAACGAAAGCTCTATTGGCAACGTTGTTGCATTTTTATATCTCAAACTTGAAAACTCATTTATTTTTTAATTTCTTTTCACTCTATACAAATTGGCGTATTAGAGTCTCCAAAAAAAAAAAACTAAATTAATTATTGTTATTCCAAAATTATCATTCACTCTTAATTATCTTCTGTGTCTAATGGTTTCACAAATTTTGGGTCATATCATATGAAGAGTATTTTTTTAAAAAACTTCAAATTTTTATTTGAAGAAATTAAGAGTATAAATTGCATTTATTGGAGCTTCATTAATATACATAATTTTATTAAAAAAATAACAAATTATAAAATGGGGCAAAAGGAGAATATAGGTAGCTATCTTGGGATTTGAAGGATCAATACATCTCCTGAATTATTTGCAACCATATACAAAACATAGCTAGTTGCATTGAAAAAGTTGAGATTTAAATAAAACATTTAACTTTTAATCATATCATCTTTCTTCACTTTTACTTTAAGTTGTGTGTATCTAAAACAGGTGAACATGTGGTAATTGTTTCTCTTGTAATCATGAAATGTTATAATTTTATCAAAACCATATATTATGGTATGAAAATGCCTTGTGGGTGGAAAATAACACAAATTTTTATTAGCATATTTCATATTGGGGTTTTGCTAATTTTTCGACATTAACATGACATAAAAGATGTATAATTGAAAGTCTTATTTGCCATGACCAAAATTTAAAAGCCATGTTCATAGTCATAACTATATTTAATGTAGTGTATACGCTCCTCGCGCCTCAGCCTCAAAGCAGCGACTCACGCTTTTCAGCCGTTACAGAATACTCTTCTAGCTTTCTCAGCCTCTAACCACCGATGCCCACTCTTCTTCTTCTTCTTCTTCTTCTTCTTCAATGCAGTTCGGCTCACTTGCTCTCTTTCAGCAGCTCGATTAATTCTCTCGTGATCTCACCATGTTCGATGATGAGAACTTGTGCGAGTTAGTGCTGTGGAGATAGAGGCCAGCAGGGCGGTCGGCAATAATGTGACGTCAACGATGCCGGCGCTGAGTCCTCTTGGCGAGACGCTGCGGAGGGAGACCAAGGCCAACGTCGGAATGTGCCGGCAAGGCTGATATGGAAGGATCTCATCGTCATGGTCACCCTCGGCAAAGGAGAGACCAAGGATGTCCCCGAAGGCCTCACCAGCTACGCCGAGCCCGGCACCTTCACGGCCCTCATGGGCCCCTCCGGCTCTTGTCCACTCTCGTCGACGCCCTCTTCAGCCGTCTCGCCGCGAACGCCTTCCTCTGTGGACAAGTCCTCCGCAAGGCCAAGCTCTCTTTCAGCACTGCGGTGAGTTTCAATCTCTTATCTATCTATCCATATATATACACGTGCGTTCTCGTTGTTGCTGTCTGTGTGACCGTTCGTCTCCTTATTTTCCTTCTTGACTCATTATGCGCTGTTTTATTACCTGAAAAAAAAAAAAAACGCTGAATCTAAAATGGAGAGACAAAATAAGAAAAACAGGTAAAGAGAAAATAGAAAAAATTGAATGAGATTCCAACAATTGAGGAACGGTTTGATTCACTACTTGTTTGAGATTCAGGTGAGTTTCAATGGTAGGTAGGATGGTGACAAACATAACATTTAACGACAAAAAAAAAAAAAACAAATAGTAAATTTCGCATACCAACAACGAACAAATCTGGTGAGGGTATTGTTTTGTCTCCTCCCCTGTTTGGCGGTGTTTTCCGTTTCAAGTAGAAGGGGTTTGAAACGCTGGCACATGTGAAGCAAGACGACAACCTCATGGGAACCTTGACGGTTCGAGAACCGATATCGTACTCGGCTCGTCTGAGGCTGCCGAACAAGATGCCGTGGTCGGACAAGCGAGCTCTGGTGGAGAGCACAATAGTAGCCATGGGGCTTCAGGATTGTGCCGACACGGTGATCGGAAGCTGGCATCTCACCCTCTTCGAGCCAAGAAAGACCCGTTAGATGATAGTCACTGAAGGTCTAGAGGAAAGCGCAATCAAATGGGTGAAGCGGGATTTTTTTTCATCATCGCTGATTCTCTCCAGGTTTCTCGTCTTCACTTTTTCTGTGTCTTTCCTCCTTTTTCAAACGGGTCTTTCTTCGAACTGCTTTAGAATTCGATCACTTCTATTGATGGTTTCCATTTTTTCTCTAAAACATTCCAGATTTCCGTGTTTATTTTTTTTTATCTTTCTCGATTGGGATTCTGTTTTGAATAGGGAATGGAGTTATTGCCTTGCCCTTTTCCTTTATACTAGAGAGACATGTATGCTTTTTATGAAACAGAACCACATCTAATAGGCCTTGCTTAAGTGCTTTTGGAACGAAGTTACCCTTATTTCTTTGGTAATTTTGTGCCCATATCACCTCACTTACTCTGTCGTTTTAAACCAAAATTTTGCTTTTCTGCTTTTTCTTAATTTTGAATTCTGTTATTTTATTCCTTCATATGCTTTTCAAGGATCTCTAGTTGAATCTTCTGAATGTCGTAAGTTCTATCTGCTCTTCATTTTTTTTTTAGGTTCTGTCTGCTTGCTCTCGGTGCTTTTGTTTTTTTTTTGTTTTTTTTTTTTTTACTTTTTCATTTTCACTGATCGTTGCTGGTTATATGGTGCTGTTTTTCCTTTTCCGCTTGTCTGCTCTTTCTCTGCTATTTTCTATTTCCCTCTTTCCCAGCGTTTGCCCACTATTTCTCGGCGGTTGTTTTGGAAGAAGGTTGTCCAACGTTTTCATATTTGTACTGCGCAATCATAAGAAAAAAGAATGAGCCGTTTCATTACTTCGATGCTTTTTACTTGAGATATCATATAGTCTTGAAAGTTGAAACATTTGACTGTAACTGAAATTATTTTATTTAATATCTGAAAGTTTGGGAAATATAAAGCACTTTGAAGACCTGAATTCTTTTTCCTTTTCCATTTGCTATAGAGAATATCTGCAACTGATTCATGGTTATTGATGTTAAATTAGGCATGCTATGGTAGAAGAATCAGCATAATCTATTGATTCATATTTGTTGTTGCAATTGCAGTTTATGGTATCTATCTTCTGCTTAGATACAAATTTATTATTTGGTTTTACTAGATGAGATTGGTAATGCATAGATATATGTTAGTTCAGCAAATTTTGATGCAATATTTTATGTTGGTTCCTCGATACTTGGAATTGCATCAAATAACTATATAGATCAACCTGTTTGTGCTTTTGTATGGTTCTGCATTATTCATATGTCTAATAAGATACGAAGTATCATTGAACATATTTTTAAATATGTGGAAGGGATCATTCTTCTTTGTAAAATTTGAAGGGAGCAGATCAAATGATGCGGCCAATCTTTATGCAATTATAATTTGTCATACAAATATGCTTTTCTGTCAAGTTCTGGAGTATGAATTTCTCGACGTTAGCTTTGCAGTGTTAATAGGTAGTTTCTTTTTGTTTATATTTGATTTCTCCTTGAGCATATTGTGATTATATATGGATTTAGTTATTCGGACATTGAAGGTAGTTTATTTCTAATGTTATATAACCAAATTATGGCTTTTCTGCTCTTGCTTAATTTTGAATTCTGTAATTTTATTCCTTCATGTGCTTTTGAAGGATCTCTGGTTGAATCTTCTGAATGTTGATACTTTTTTTTAAGATCTGGAATTCTTTAGTCAAATCAAATCTAATGGTCATAGACAAATATGGTAACACTACAATATATATATCTTTCTGGAAGCAACTTTTTGAGAATCTCAATTGTACATTGTGAGATGACTCCACTTAGATGTTTTGATATTCTCTCCCCCTTTCAAGCGTTATCTTCTTCTTCCATCATTCCATTATTGATTTGTTGCACCCTTGATCATTCTCAATCGAAGAACAATGGCTATAAATGAAACTGTCTACTGGCAAAAACATCTGTTTAGTTGAATTCATTTTTGTTTCTGTTGTTAATACTCTTATATGTATTTTTGAGTGCTGATTTGCTGTTCCGACGTATTTATCATGTTTACTGACATTAGTAGTTTAATTTATCTCAGATATCAAATATGGAAGAATTCCCACAAAGGTGGTGAGAGTGGAAACTATGTGTCAACAAATCTTTAGAAGGTATAGTATAATATAAGTTTAATTCATTTGCAGTTAAGGAAATGAAAACACTATTTTGTCTCTCCCTTTCCTCCAATATTTAACAAAGACCTGCATCTTGGTGATGTTACTTTTGAAAAAATAAAAAATAAAAACCATCTTTTTGTTGAAAATCTCTTGGAAGAGACTCCCCTTGCAAAATCTTACTCATCCATATTATTTGAACTTTCCATTTTGCTCTTTTTTCTTCTAGCTGAGAGAACCTGATATTAGTGATATCATTATCATTTCAAATGATGTAAATGGTTTTTAGAGGTGGGGGAATAAATTCATCTCTCATTTTAATTTTTTTTTATAGTTGAAAAGAAGAGGTCGATGTCTTTTTTTATATTTTATTTTGCTTGAAAGGTCATTATGCTGGCCCCAACATGAAAAATATGATGACGTGTTAGGGTAGTCTTTAGAAAAAAAAATATTAATATTTATTCGCCTTCTAACTGGTTAAGCTTCGGAAAAGTAGGTAATTTTACACTGGAAAGTAGAAGAATTATTGAAAGTGAACTTTGCATTGTGGCAAGTTATATTTGATCGTTAGAAGTTATGTAAAAGACCATTTCAAATATGGTTACACTTACGTAGAGGACAACAGTGTGTTGAATCAACAAAGGACACCATTTATTTTCATTGTTCTATGCATCTCTTGTTTTTTCTTATAGCTACTGATCATTATGATCCTTGATGCCTCTATCGAAAGCTATTCCAGTAAAACATATATATATATATATATATATTATGGATCAGCATTCTAAAATCAAATAGGATTACATTTATGCAGAAGACAATGGAGACCAGGATTAACAAAAGACACTGGTCAGTTTCATTTTCCTACACATCTCTACACATCATTGTGATCCCTTATGCCTCTACCAGAAACTGTTCCAGTAAATCATATATGGATGTTTCTTATATTGTTGATCGATATTCCACAATCAAATGTGGTTAACTGTTCTGGTAAATCATATATAAATATTTCTTATATTGTTGACCGGTATCCCACAATTAAACGTGGTTACATTTATACAACGGATAACGATAGCTTGAATCAACAAAGGATATCAATTAGTTTCCTTTTTTTTTTTTAATGTATCTCTTTTTTTACAGCCAAAATATATATTTAATGGTTATTTACTATTAATCATTAAATATGTATTTTATTTTATTTTTTTTAAAAATATATATTTTTGATGCTTGTGGACTAATAATCGTCAAATATATGTTTGATATATTTGTCATTTATTTACAAAAAAGCATCAAATAAATAATAATTTTATTATTATCTAGAAAATATAAGTATATGATACTTGTTTAGAGATAACTAAGCAAATATATCAAGCATGCATCTGACGGTTATTAGCAAATACTCCCACCATTCAAAACATGTAAAGTACTTTTTGAGGAGTTGGATGTTCAAAAATATAAAACATTTTTAGTCTTTCGAGGTATAATTATTGTCTTTTTTTCAAAAGTGTCCCTATTGATAATGAATTTATATTTATTGTAGGATGTTTAATAGGAGTAAATATGCAAAGATAGGGTTAGTTGGAAAGTAGATAACTACTTTATTGGAGGGGTGAGATTTGGTTAAAAATATTTTACATTTTTAAACGGAGGAAGTAAGTATTAAATATGATATACTTGACGGTTGTTTCAGAATAACCATCAAGTATTGTATTTTAGAATTCCCACTAGAACCGCTTTTGCTTTGCATTTTGCAATACTTGACTTAAGTAAAAACACTCCTAGACCCTCTGAAATCCATATTTTGTCACTCTAACTACCAGAAAACACAATCTTGCACTCAAGTCTTCATGGGTTTTGGACTTTTGACTTCAATCTTGCATGTGAGTTCTTGTGTGGGTGGATTTGTTGCCATCGTGGTTCTCATGTCTCTATTTTGGCGTCTTGTCTTCTCCTTAAGGTTGCTTTTTGCTTTTCCGATCATTAATTCTTATTTTGAGTTTGTGAGTTGTTGATTTTGATTTATGGTTATGAGGGGTAATTTCAATGTTGATTATTTTGACCTCCATGGGTATTCTTGTTAGTGGGTGTTTGAAATTTAGCTTGTGGGGTGCTCGAGGGTATTGGATTCTTGTGAGAAAGGGGTGACAGTTAAGATATTCATTTAATTAGTCAAGTTTTTAATCAAAAAACCATGGCCTATTATACTGTTTCATTAATATTTGGTTTTTTTTATAGTGTCTACTCTAACTAGATCGAAGCAATTATTGTGATTATTGATTGATGAGATTCATGACCATGCCCCTCCCACATTACTTGATAAGGTATATATTAAATTTAATTATACTTAAATTATAAATTTTAACTAACTTTAGTTAGTTAGCTATTAACTTGAATTTATTGTGACTCTTTGCATATAGTATTTTGAAGACATCTATTACATTTAGTATGTAGTTACACATATAGAAGAAGTTCTTGAAGAGGTGACCCAAGCTGTGTTCAATATATAGATAATAGTAGTGGTTAGGCCTAATAGTTAGTTTATGTGTACATCCATTTTTTGGCCAATTTTTATATCTTAGACCACTTAGTTTTAAAATTTCATTTGCAAATTAGCTAAGATTATGGATTTTTTATGGTTTAGCGTTTAGGTATACGATAGAAGCTAGTCGTTTAGCTAATCAAAATAGTTATTAAAATTAACCCTAATGTAGTAAGGGTCAACCTAGGTTATTTATTAAAGAGTAGTTTGTATTTAACTAAGAGGTTAACTAGTGGAATAAGTTACCTAAAAGTTGAAGTTGAATTATCTAATTTCCTACCAAACAAGTAATTAAACTTTGGCCTAAAATGAGTAATTTAAAATTTCTTTTTAAGAAGTTGGCACCTTAGAGATTATTTAATATTGAAATCATTATCTTCTTAATAATTAAACCAAATTATATCTCCAAATTAAACCTCCCCTTGACCAAAATTGCATTGATTCAATAAAACTATCTTAAGTTAATTAACCTAATTAGCTCAACTCCTTGAGTTTTAGACTAAAGCCCTTAGTTCATTTTATTAATTGGTATAAGAATTAATCAATTGTGCCATTAAATTGCTCTCCTTATGTGCCATGGCCTAGACCAAATAAGAGCAATCATAAAATTATACTAAGCTACTCAATATGACAAGTATTAATATCACAAGATTATGCAATATCAACTAACATAAGCAATTCACTAAATAAAAAAATACAAGATTATGTATATTTCATCAAGTAGCTGAAATCATCCATGGACAAACAAGAAAATAATGTTACAACCCTCTTCTCTTTACAAAAGACTTAAATTCATAATGGAATTATATGGTAATGATAATTAAACTCTAGGCAAAAGTATCTAATCATCAAGTGAAAAGAGAAGAGAGTATAGGAAACAAGGAAAGCTTAGCCACATGAAGCTCTTAATTCATTCTTCATCTTTATCTCTTTAGGATTACACCAAAAAGCCTAGCCACTCATCTCTATCTCTATGAAATCCTTAAAGGTCTTGAAGAGGTCGAACCACATTATGGAGATTTGAGGCTTAGATCCTTGGGGAAAGGATGAGCAAAATGAAAGAGATATATAAAGAATGGTGCGTGTCTTGTGGTGATTTGAGTGAGGAATGATGAAAAAATGGTGCTACCATGTAGAGAGAAAATGAAAAACAAGTGAGAGAATGTGTGAAGATGAAGTGAGTTATTGTGTTTGATCTGAAAATCTAAAGTGAATGGCACGCAAATTTAGTTTGACTTCAGCTTTACTTAATTAAAATAAAAGAAAATAAAACATAAATGCAAGTAGATTCAGGTCATATAGAAGAGGCTTGCAAGGTGGCATGTTCTTGTTGGTTTGTAGATGATTCTAAAGCTTGTCAATGTAATCATATGTAGCATCAACAAGTTAATTAGATCTACTCCCTCTAATGAAAGCACTTTCACTCCATATATAATCAGATTTGGTTAATTGATATATATGTGCACATTTCACTTGTGTCACAAAATACATATAATTCAATTTAATAAAATGTAACATTGTAAAATTTAATTAAAGTGCAGTATTCTATTCATATTTAGAAGGAAATATTTATTAAAAATGTCCAAACAATGGGTGTACAAAGATGTGCAAAATTCAAATACAAATGTAAATTCAAAACTAAGTCAAATGAACACACTTGAGAAAGTCAATGAAAAGTGTTTAACTTTTATATAATTACTTTTAAACTAAAATAAATTTATAAAATTTAATTTAACCACTCCTCTTTTGTGCTTGAAATATATTTTATCAATTTTTTTAATATTTTTTTGAAAGTTCATTTTTGAACCAAAATATTTTTAATACGTAAAATCTAGACACTTAATCAAATTTTCAATTTCAATACAATATGTATGTACTTTGAGCTAATAACACATTATTAATAGTCCTCATTAACATAAAAAATTGTGTAATAAAGATTCTTATAAGTATTGGAATAATATATGAATTTTAATATATTTAGATAGTAATTTTAATAAAAATAGTGGTTGATTTGTGTTTGGTTGTTGGCTAGCTGTTATGTATTTGGCTTTTGTGTAAATATGCAATGGGCTGCTTGAATAACCCTCTTAAAATAAGAATTCTATAAATACTTGATGTTTATTTCATAATAACCTTCAAGTATACTTAACGGTTATTTCAACCATTAAGTATTCTCAAATATATACTTAATGGTTATTATGAGATAACTATCAAGTATTCATAAATTTTTACCAGGCTTGATTTTTTTATCACAAATACTTGACGGTTATTTCATAATAATCGTCAAGTATTAGTTTTTAAAACTCACCAAAAGCCATGCCTAAAAGCCTATACTTGATAGTTATTTGGTTATTAATTGTTAAGTAAAGGGTTTGTAATATATGGCGTCTGCTTACTTTATGATTAATAATCATTGAGTATGGCAAAATATTACTGTCAAGTAATGGAGTGTTTTTTGGTAGTGTGATGACATCTCATTTTTATATTTGCCTTTACATAATATTTGATGGGACCATATATTTCTATACTAAATTGCTTATACATATCATTTTTATTAGAGATAATAATCCTATTTGAGATAAGGTTAGGACCAAGTGGGCTCATCTTTCAATGAATATTTAAATATTGGTTTGTCATGTTGTGAAAGACTAGCCTCTTCTATTAAATCTAACCTTGTTGGTTAAAACTATTTTCTGCACTTGAAAACAAAACATTTAAAAAATCATTTGGATAAGTATTTTGGATTTAATTATTTTCAAAACTATTTTCAAAAAATAGAAACATTTTAAATTTTTTTTCCTTGTTTTTCAAGTTATACTACATTTGTTTTTCAACTTGACCAATTATAATCATAAGCCATTACATTAGCCGCTAATAACAACCATTATTATCAATCAGTTTTTTAATTCAATGATTATTTTAAAATTAACATAACCCAATAGATTTTCATTTTATTTTATTTTGAAAAATAAATTTTATAAATTGGTTTATAGAATAGTTTTCTAAAAGCAAAAAGTGAGAACAAAATCAAGCTCTAAAACACGAAATCAATGAAAGGACACTATTTAAGAATAAACATAAACTGAAGTTGTATACGTTGTATATATCATTGAGTGTCATTGATTTTAGCAGAAGGGGGACCGCTTCATGGGGTCTCTCGTTTCGAGTCTGATTGAATGTAGAAAGCCTTTTTTTTTTTTTTTTTCAAAAAATCTACTCATTTAGCCTTATAAATTATAAAATAAAATTAGTTACTCTCTCCGTTTAAAAATATAAAATATTTTTTTAAATGTAAAGTATTTTTAATCTTTTGAGTTGTAATTATTATCTTTTTTTTAAAGTACTTTCTATTGATAATGACTTTATGTTTATTAATTGTGGGGTGTTTAATAGAGGTAAATATGAAAAGATAAGGTTAGTTTAAAAGTAGATAATTACTTTATTAAGAGTGAAATTTTGTTAAAAATATCTTATATTTTTAAACGGAGGAAGTATTATTTACATTTTTATCTTCTAAGCATTAGCGAGTGAAAAAATATATGGTTATTTATAATTTCATTGTTATAGTTACTTATTTTTTATTGGTTATAAAATTTTATTTTGCATCTTTTAATTATATTTTGCTTTATTGTAAAAATAGTTTCATATATAGCTCACAATAGTGCATAAATTTTTAATATGATCATATTTATGCTAAACATCAACTTTGGGCAATATAACAAATTTTACATCAAAAAATTGTGTACTTTATCACATAAATTATGTGCAGTTAAATTTCACTATTGATCAATAACGTAATTTGTTCAATAAACCCACTCAATTGAAAACCACAATCAAATCAATTGTAATCAAATTTTGTTAATTTAAAGTAATTTGGTTTCATTAACACCTTGTGAGGAACCTATACTTGAACTTGAACTAAGGAAGTCCCTTTCTTTCTCCTTTTGATCAATGCCACTTCAACAGAAAACTCCAGTTCAAAAGATGTTCATTAGACTTTGCCCTCTGCTTGCGACTTGCGTTTAAGAAGAACAAAGAGCATGACTATTTTGAGTTTCCTTGGGTTCATGATATCTGGGAATTCAAGAACTTTCTGAGCGAAGCGATCAAAGAGCTCATCAACAATGGCAGCCCCAAAATGCTGCTTAATCAAATCTTCCATCACAACTCTGTAAAGGGAAACAAATGTGTACACATTTGGGACTGCATAGAAGTTCTTAAGATTCAGTGCTTCCATTTTCTCAACACTGAAATGCTCATTTCTCTCAAGAATCTCCTTCATGCCCTTAACAGGTGAGTAAAAGGTGGGCAAATTAAACGAGTCAACTTTTTCTTCTGTCATAATTCCCTGCATAAAATTGAATACAGCATAAGGGACTAGATTGACAGGGGAAAAAAAAACTAATTCGAGAATTAATTTGTTCTCATTTAACTACATATATGTATCAAGTGATCAATATATATACTTTACATATCAAATTGATTCAAGAGTTAATTTGCATTTTAAAATTTAAAAACCTAGCATGATAAGTTAAGAAAAATGCAAAAGACCAAAATGATAAAAATTAAATTTGAAAGACCAATTAAATTGATAGTTAAGGTAAATTTGGGGACTAAAAATTTCAGTATCCTATCAAATAAAATTTTCTTTTATTATGTTCTGAAAAGAAATTCCAAAAACAGTATTTTTTAAAAAAATGAGAGAATTGTCATTCTCAAAGTTCATTGCTTTTATAAGCTAAGGTTCCTTAAGAATTCTTACCACTCTGGCCATGTCCATGAGAGAAGATCCAAGAAGCTCAAAAACTCTAGCAGGATGTATTTCCTTATCATCATCAGCAGCAGCAACATCTGGTGCAGAAGGTATCTGAAGTGCCATAAGTCCATTTCCGACAACCTCTTCTGCTCTTGCATTCAGAAAACTCTCAAGATCTTCTTTAAACTGAGCTTCATACGCCTCTCCAACTTCCTTCGGAGCATCCGTATGATGAATCCTTCCCTTGTTCCAAGCACTGCAACTTCGATCCATAATGTCCTTGGGAACCCTAGAGAGCCAGTGAAGTGTTGAAGCAGAATACACAAAGTGAAGAGATTGCTTTGGGAATAAGCGTCCCCGGAAAGAGCCAGGAACCCCACAAGCAAAGTAGGATCGATTAGGGTTAGGAGGAAGGTTCTTAAAGAGTGTGTTGAAGTCGCTCGAGACTTGGTCGTTGAAGAAGACTTGGAATTCTAGGGTTTGATAATGAGCAGCAGGAAGGTTACTTGTGTGGTAAAGGTTTTTTATTGCTTCTATTATGGCATGTATTGCTATGAAGGTATTAGGACCTGTTGAGCAGCCTAAGTCAGCAATAGTAATGAGGTTCTTAGACCCAGAAGTAGTTATCGTCATGGGATCAAAGTTATTGGCTATTGCCTCTTCAATCAACCTCTTTTGAGCTTCAAACGCGCTTCTCTGCAGAAAACACACAACAATCACTGAGTTCGCGAGGATATATACTTCATGTGCGTGTCATACAGAGAGGACAAAGTTAATATAAATTTAAGATTAGGGAAAGACATAAGGGAACATATACACATGCATGTCATTGTGTCATCGTTGATAAGGGGGTATTTTACCCAAATTTATATATATTTTCTACCCTTTTATTCATTGAATAATATGCTTGAAAAAAAGGATAAATATAGATAAAAGGGCCTCACTTAGCATTTTGCAGTATTTTCAGGAAAAAGGAGTGAAAATAACATATAAATGGCCCAAATTAAAGGAAGTCATCCGTTAGCAAACAACAATACCAAAGAGCTTCTCTGCTTGCGGATGTAACCAAAGCGAGAAGAATCGTGCCCCTTGCATTCGAATGTCCGCAGAAACCTTTGCGCAATTCATAACAGCGCGTGGACAACTAAAGCTCTCATTCTTCACCTGCGCGTGAAAAACAAAACGGACAAGGAGCCTCGACTTTTACCCGCGCGTGGACATAACATAACGGTGCCCGACTGCACGCAAACCTAAACTCTAGGAGACGCAATTTGATAATTAAATATATTTAAATCAGATATTGCAAATCATATAAAATAGAGGCATGATCTACCTGGGTTCCGGAGGCTGAATTAATTATAAATAAATCTTTTAAAAATCTCTCAAATATTTTAATTTCATATCTGAAGATTAAGAGGTATATTATAAAGTTTGGAAGAAATCTTTCAAACTGAGAATTTTTTCTCTTACCTTATTTTTTAGATTTTATTTATGTTTTTAATTGAGATTTCTAATTTAACCTCTGTGAGTTGTTTTATAACTTGATTAGGATAGATTTTACTCTTTCATTTATTTTTCTTATCAAACTTAATTTCTTATCTATGAAAAATATATTTTCATTTATATTTATATTTATCTTGCTTATTTTAATTACTTTTTTATATGGAACGTTCACTATATAATTTGCTTGTGGGCTATTCAATGAATTAAGAGATGAAGAGTTAAGTTAGACTTTGAGAGATAAACATAAATAATTAAATTAGAGATAATTTAGGATCTGTGGTGGCTTGTAGATCATGGCTTCATGATTTATTTAAGGTCTGAATAGGATAAGAAAAAGTAAATTTATCCTTAATTAAATATACCCTAATATATTGAGAAGTAATTAGAATACTTTAGTAACAATTGTCACTATAAATAAAGAAAAGATAATTAATTGAATTAAAGTAAATCATTCTGATAAGTGAATCATGGTCCCTGGCGTTTGCCTCACTAGCTGGTTCATCGCTTTTACTTTTTGCATCATTTAATTAATTATTAAATCCTTTTTCAAGATTATTTGTTTTTATATATAACAAAGTTTCGTCTTGTGTTCGGCTCGTGGAATATTCCAGGATTAATTGGTGAGTAGCACAAATTAATATCCAGAAAGAAAAAGTAAAACTAACAGCATTACAGCAGGTTATATATATACTAAGAAGAACAATGTGAAGAGGAAATAAATTAAGGCTTGTTTATATGTACAGCAGTCAGTTTTTGGTAAACTCATGATGAACACGTTGAGTTTAATGAGCAAACCTGAAAGGAAGAGTTTTGAGCATAGCTGCGAGGACCTTCTCCTCCATTCATTGCAAAAGAACGATACTCCATCTCTCTCTCTCTGTCTCTCTCTCTCTCTGCTGACGAGGCAAGTTACCTCAATTAATGAAGAAATTAATAAGAGAGAATCTACCACTGAATTGGCTAGCTGTGGGAATGGAGTTTCCCCAGTGAGTTTCTGGAAAACCTGAGCTTTCTGGTTGAGTTGGAAGGTAATAGAGTACTCTCTGAATATATAGATAGTCAGATGGATAGATACGGAGTTCAATCATAAACTTGCTTCTTTTTTTTCTTTTTCTTTTTCTTTTTGAACAGTCATAAACTTCTTGTCGACAAAGTAACTCTGCGGCGATCTTACCCAAAAAATTTAAGCCAAAATTTAAATACAATTTTTTATAAAATCATAAATTTATTTTAAATTTCCATATAATATTTTGTTAAAGTTATCAATTTATTATATTAAAATTTGTTAATTGTTACTTGATAGTAATTGCTGCCTTGCTAGTTATAAACAGCTAAAAGGAGCAATAATTAACACCTATGTAATTGATATTTTAATAAAAATATAGATTTTAAAATAATTTTTTGATTTCGTAAATTTTTTTTATATATTTGATTTATAGAATAATTTTTTATTAATATTTTTAAAGATAAAGTTAAAAATATATGAAAAGGCCATGAAATATTCAAAACTTTGATGCCTCGATTGTGGTTTGGAAAAGTGTTCGAAAGCACTTGACTTTTACAACATGTAATGCTAATCACTGATGTCACAGGACGGCTGTTTTTGATCATCAATGACGACATCTTTGTATCCGATTTTCGACTTGGATCAAGCGTGTCTCCACTTAACAACTTTTACGGTAAAAAAAATGTAACTTTTCATTTTCACACTTTGCTGGTGTTTTATTATTAATTTTTATATTTTTTATATTTTAAATTTTTATATTTTTATTTATTATTGTTTTAAGTCTCTTTATAAATGAAGTGTAGGGATCTTGAAAAGATTTAAAATAATAAATAATAAAAGTATAGAAATTAAAAGCAATAAAATTTTAATAAAATGTAAGAACTCAAAGTTAAATTTTTCTTTTATTGCCCATTCAGATTTTATTTAAACAAATTTGATGATTTGAATGGGCAGTGATATGATGAATTTTTTTAATGAAAATTATATATATTTAATTATCATCATCATCATCATCATCATCTTCTGATTTTTAAATTGCAAATATGGGAGTTACATATATATAATTATTTTTATTTTTAAATTGAATTTATGATATAATATATATATATATATATTATATTCTTAATAATAATTTTCAATTTAGGATATTTTATTTCTCAGAATATTTGCTTGATTAAAATTGATTCAACTTTAACTTCTATCATCAATAATTAGTTAATATATATATATATATATGTATTCTTATGTATAACAATAAAATTCCTCAAGTATATTGGTCAACAAAAATTCCTCAAGGATAAAAAATTCAAACAATAATTTGGATCTATTATTAGAAGCATGGCTGCGAAGTAGTGATAACTCCAGATGAATTATATATTATTCCTCTTCTCCTCTTAAATCCAAATTTTAAGGTCACTAGCATCCAATAATATAATAAAGCGACGTCGTTGATGAGCAAAGCCAGAAGTGTGTTGACATCATTGATGATTATCATAACATGCAGCAGTAAACTCCACAAAACCGTAAAGTTTTTTGAAAAGTAAAATAATTAACAAAATTCAATTCACCCGCCTAGCTTGGGAGCCATGTTTTGAATTTTGACTCACCCAACAACGATATCCTTGAACACCATACACACACACACACAGACACACTCCTATATGCATATAAATGCATCAGCATCGGCTTCTTGCATTAACCAGAAAGCTCAAGTTCTACAGCTTGTTTTCATTTAGGAAACTGTGTTTTCCTATACAGAATTAATAAACTCGTATGGTATATTCTCTCTCTTTGTCATAGTTCTGCGGTATTATTATTCTTGGTTCACAAAATAACTTACCACTGAAGAAAAATCATGCAGGTAGATAAGACACCATCTAATAGCTAATATATATGGAGAATCAATCATCATTTGCAATGACAGGAGGAGAGGGTCCTCACAGCTACGCTCAAAACTCTTCCTTTCGGGTATTAAACTTGTACTTTTAACTTATATACGATGTTAATTAATGGCACATCAAATTCATATGCCATTGCCTCTTCTTCTCAATAAACTAAGCTTCTGCTGCATACTGGTAATTTCTTCACATTTTAATACAGTGACATGCGCGCACGCACACACACATATGTATGATTGTGCGATGTGATTTCAAACTTATCATTTAATTATATTGCGTGTCTTTTTTCTACAGGGAGAAGTTTTTGAAGCTAACAAAAAACTGATTGAGGAAGCAATAGTCAAGAACTTTGATCCCATGACATACATTGGACCTACAAACGTCATTCGGATTGCTGACCTTGGCTGCTCCACTGGGCCTAATGCCATTGTTGCAATGCAAACCATAACAGAATTGATAGAAAAATAATATTATTACAAAACTCAGAAGCTTTCTGCTCATCAAATCCCAGAATTCCATGTCTTCTTCAACGACCAAGTTTCAAATAACTTCAACACATTCTTCAAGCAGCTTCCTCCAAATAGAAACTACTTCGCTTCTGGGGTTCCTGGCTCTTTCCTTGGACGCTTATTCCCAAAGAAAACTCTCCATTTTGTCCACTCATCTTCAACACTTCATTGGCTTTCTAGGGTTCCTAAAGAGATTGCAGATAGAAGCTGCAGTGCATTTAACAAAGGAAGGAGTCATCACGTAAATGCTCCTAAGGAAGTAGAAGATGCGTATTTAGCACAGTACAGAGCTGACTTGGAGAATTTTTTGCATGCTAGAGCGCAAGAGCTTGTGAGCAATGGGCTAATGGCGCTTCAGATCGCTACTGTGCCTGATGTGATTCTCGAATCTGATATACATCCTTCTAGGGCTTATGAGCTTCTTGGATCTACTCTCATGGACATGGCTAGAGTGGTAATTGAGAAGCCTTTAACCGTCTGAATTACTTCTCTAATCTTCATGTCATGCACTTTTATCAGAAATTTCCCATATTACTTTCATTAAATATGAAAGAAAATACGTTGTTAAAAGTATGTATATTTAATAAAGTCAAAGATAAAAATTTATTAAAATATGTTGGAGATGATTTATAAATAAGAAAAGAAAAGAGAGAACTAAAATCTGGCTCACATGGATGATGATGCAGGGACGAGTGGGTGAAGAAAAAGATTGACTCACTCAATTTGCCTCTCTTTTATTCACCTGCAAAGAATCTGAAGGAAATCCTGGAGAAGAATGAGAGTCTCAGTATTGAGCGGATTGAGACACTGAAAGTTGAAGAATTTTATTCAACCCCAAAAGCCTCCAACTTTGTCTCCATGTTACGAGCTTTCTTGGGAGATCTGATTGAGCAGCACTTCGGACGTGGAATTGTTGATGAGCTTTTTGATCGCTTCACTCAGAAAGTAATAGAATTTCCAGATATCATGAATCCGAAGAAGTTAAAACTAGTTATGCTCTTTGTTCTCCTAAAGTGTAAGAATTAATGAGCTTTATTAATTATATATAGTAATAGGAAATTCATAAGTTATTGTAGCTTGGTTGACTTGCGTATTGACTAGAAAATAAGTATTTTTTTTTTTCATTTCTTTCCTAGCTGGAACTCTGTTAAATCCAAAGATCAATGATCACTGGGCATGATTCATATTATATATTACAATTCAATAATGAGAAAAAATATTTTAATTCATTATATGTTAAACTTTTTAAGACTCCACTCATTACTAGTAGTTTCTTGAATGGATTAAAAGCACCACTGAAATTCTATATGGAATTAATTAAAGACACATGATTCAGATCTGTAATGTTAAAATCATAAAATTAATAACAGTTTCGGAAACTTAAAAAAAGGGAATAAATTGGTGAAATGGATGCACAGATATTTATTGGGGAGAATCATATCAAGGAATTTGTGAAGAATCAATATGAAATAGATTGTTGTTTTTTTTTTCCCAACTGAAATAGATTGTTGTTAAATAAGAATATAATTGTTTTTTTTTGAATGATTACTTATTATTATATTTGTCCTTTTCTGCAAATAATATTCTTCACATATCCTTAAATGTGATCCTCTCCCTATTTGTTATTGAAAGTCAAAACTGTTATTAAAGCAAAGTCAATACTCAATTGTGCAATGACAAATTAAAGCGTACGCGATGCCACCATAAAACAATTATTAATATATATATATATATATATATGTATGTATGTATGTATGTATGTAAACAATTAAGCCCGATGCCATGATGCTTGTCCATAACACGACAGAACACAATATATCTTAACCTAGCTACGATTTTAACTGGGAGATATCGACACGATTTATTCAAATATTTCTGCAAGCTCTACAATATCTCCACAACTCATGCATGTCCTCTCTTATCCCTTTTTTTTTCTTTTTTTATTATTCTTGTATTAGTATAATTTTTTGTATAGATTATATATATACGTACACACACATGACACATATATATGATGGATGTGTCCGTGGCTGCTTCATCTTTTTTGTTTTTAATGTATAAAGGAGGCCGCTTCGTGGACTGCTTCGTCTATTGAGCACAGCGCTGAAGACGCACCCAAACTCCATCGAGTGGTAAGGCGTTCATGGCTGCAAGAACCTTGGGATTGAGATTGATGAGTTGCCATTTGAAGAAGGTGACGACGTAATGAAGATAAATGAGCATTTGAAGCTTCGCAAAATCTTTTCCAGGGCAAATTCTTGGACCACCTCCAAATGGCATATTCAAGAATGGTGGAATCTCACCCTCAAACCTTGTTGGATCAAACTTGTCTGGTTCTGTAAATATTTTTGGGTCTTTGTTGATCGAGCTCACCGTCCAATACACCTGCCTCACCCACAAACCAAACGTATTATGTGCGTAAGGAAGGAGATATTATATGGGGTTTTCGTAATGTAATTACTAATAGTGTGGTATTAAGAATTATTTCAATTTTATGACAACTTTAATGTCTTAACAACACTTTCTGATATGCATGAATTAGTTGAAATTAACTTATTCTACCTCTATTCTACTTCTTTTAGTTCAAAATATAAGACATTTTTAATTATAATTCAAATACCAATAAAATCCATACTTTCAATTATAAGTATCATGAGTTTTTCTTTCTATCCTTTTCTCCAAATAGTCAATAATAAATTAAATGAGAGGAATAATATTTTTTTAATGAAATACGATAACATGAGAAAACATAATCCTCCTTGCAGACTAATAAAGTTTTGCCTATCATAAAGAGTAAGAAAAATATAATAAATATCAATCAGGCTACATAACAAACCAAGTTAATAAGTATAAGGGTTAAACAAGAAAAAATTTCAAAACCTACTAAGTGTCTTTTTTTTTGAACCAAGGTAAACTGAGAAAAAATATTTTATAATTTGAAACAGAGGGAGTAATATATAATACATTTTTAGATAAAATCATATATACCAATAAAACTCTTTAAATATATTTTACAACCTTATTTTTTTAAAAAAATATAAACCTAAAAAAATGTCATTCATTTAATATCTCATTTGTAAAAAAAATTGAGAAGGCAATGTAATGAGAAGATTAATATTAAAAAAATATAATTAATGAAATCTTATTTTTATTATATTATTCTGTATTTTGAAATGTCAAATCTATTCAGATGTGCTCTTATAAATTGTGACACTGAGAGTGTTACTTTCAAGAAAAGAGAAACCATATATCTTACTAAGGTTAAATCCATCCTATGGAAACATGTCACATCAAGACAAGTCTGCTTATATCCCACGATCTAAAAACATGCATGTTAGCTTGTCGGACGGAAAAAAAAAGGGGGGGGGGGGGGCATGGATTTGTTCAATGAAGTCTGGTTTCATGATAATATAATATTGGACCCTACCTTCCAGCCTTTAGGAACAGTGTAGCCGTCATATGTAAAGTCAGACATGGCCTCTCGGAAGGTTCCCTGAAGAGGAGGGATCACTCTCATCACTTCCAACAACACATTCCATGAATACTTCATCCTCTGTATGTCGTTCAGGCTCAGAGTCTCTCCAGGCTCTTTAGATGCTGCAATCTCCATTTGCTCTGCTTTTAATCAGACATCAATTACAACCGAGAAAAAGGAATCACAAACAGATTTTATACACACGCACACACCCCACGTACGTACCATCTCTGATCCTTTGGTAAACTTGGGGATTTTCTGCCAAGTATTTCATGGCGAACGTCAAAGCGATGCATGGAGAGTTAAAAGCTGCTGTAGTCAATCCCATAACTGTATCAGCAACTTCTTCATCTCATCTGATCTTTCCGCTCGGATCTGCACTGACCATCATGTACGACAATATATCGGTTGGCATCTCACCTTTGGCCAGTCTCTCTCTCTTCTCATTTATCAACTTCATAATCTCATTCATCACAGCTCTCTTCCCCTTCATAGCCCGACCAAACGTAGTCCCTGTAATTATATTACAACAATGACATGATATGATATAAATAATTGGTTTAAGCGTTAATTGTTAAAATCATAGCCAAAACATGATCAGAACACCTCGTTAATAGTGTAAATGCTAAGTTGACTCAATTTTCAATGGTATGAACACGTATGACTTGGTTACTGCTGATGATCAATTGGACTCCTTCCATCCCATTTACAGGACATTGTTGAATTGGTGATTTGGTGTCATAAAATATAAGAACTTTTGTTGATACGTGTGCTATGAAAAGAGGAGAGACTACTGGAAGTGGAGAGCAAACAAATAGACGAAGAATAATAGAAAGAGAACCCATCTGAACTCAAAATTTTAAAGTTAAGTTTATAAACCACTCTCCTTTATTTTATATTAGTTATTAAGTTAAAGACCACCCACATTTATACAACTTGATCACATGTAATTTTATCACAAAAATATCTTATAAATTGATACGGATGAAGAACTAATTACCAGGAATCTCATACGGGAGAACGTGGAGGCCTTGAGCGATGTGGCCGAACCACTTGGCCATCTTAGCCACACAATCAAGATCTTGGAGGCCCATGAAGAGTCTTGTGGCTATGCCCACTGTGAGAAGCTCGAGAAGGCTAAAAACCTCAACCTGTGATTTCCCGAACCAGTGCGTCTCAAAGTGATGCTTCGTCATACCATCCATGACCGAAGCATAAGCCACCAGAGCTTCTTGAGTGATGAACACAGGCGCACGAACCAAATGGATCTCGGATTGGCGTGAAACGATGGAGTCACCTGTCGGCATCGCACCTGTTGACATATATATATATATATAGAGAGAGAGAGACAAATAATTAACCAATGTTTAGACAAAAATAACGAAGTTGATCTTCAGAATATGCAGAATACACACACACAAACATATAATTACTTTGAAAGAGCTTTCGGGTGGCGGTTGGGCGCCATGCGGTCATGAGCTTTCCTTCATTAGCAGCGATGAATTTGTGGCCGGAAGGACCACAGAGGACGACGGTGGGTTGGCCGTAGAGATGGGTTTTGAATATTTTGGAAGAGTAGTTTTGCATTCTGTCACTTATGAACTTATCGTGGTTGGAGAAGATGAACTCATAGGTTTCTCCGATGAAGGGCCACCCGAAACTACCAGGCGGAAGGTTCTTGGATTTTCCATGGGACTTTGCGTTGTAAACAAATAGGGAAACCAGAGTGAAAACGATGACACAAATTGAAAGCAAAAGAGGCTCCATTACGTATAGTGGCACTTGAAGTCGAAAACTTAGCTCCATAATTATATAGAAAGTAGTGATGCATTAATTCTTAGATGCCATAATATACAATAAAATAAAATACACACACACGGCACTCACATCCAATTAATTAAGCTAGAATTAGAAGTCAGCCAAATATATAAATAATTGATATATATATATATATATATCCACTAATGTGATTATTAATATTTGATCATCTAGACAAATACACTCATTTAATGAGTATCTCAGTCTTAGATTTTGGTAATACTTGAAAATTATTGAGATATATTTAGATCTGAATTCGGTGACTGTAATTAGTACAAACATTGAGTATATGCATCATTAAAATCGTTAAAATTCATATCAATAATTCTAAATTCATACTTTCTTACTTGACATTAATAAATGAATGAGTTTGTTTAAACCATTGATATAGATTTTAATGATTCAGATGGTACAAACGCTTAGTGTCTATAATCACTGAATCAAAATTCGATATATTTTCATCCAAAAAATTCAAAACAATATTCATTATCAGGATACTCCTTACACATGTCATTCCCTCCAAAAATAATGGGATTTAGTACTTTATGAATATCATATGACAAAATTCCTAACAACTGTTTTGACTAAATCAAATAATTATTATTATGACATGTGAGATGCTCATTAACTAAATTAACTTAGACCACTCATCAGATTCAAATCCATTCATCTTATGCCCATGTTAGTAATTTTATGCCAGAGAAGAATAGTATGTAGAGGTACATTACAGGGGAAAGATTATTACCATCCAGTGGATTAATTTATAGACGACGACAAAGTTGGTTAGGGAAATTTTTCAAGTGCATTATTAAGCGACCGTCCCAAGTTTCAGAAGGTATATGTGACGACCCATCGCAACTAGCAATTAATTAATTTAACAAAAACTTTAAAAAATATTTAAGCCATTGGAGAACCAGGTTATTATTTTTTATAGTAATAACTAATATTATTATTCTCTGTCTTTGATGTTACTCTCGTAGACTTTTCCATAATATGCATGCAAGTGGCAATAAGTAACAAGAGAAGTATAAATAAATGATCGAAGAACGCGTATCATATATTATTTCTTTTTTCTTGTTTTGGTCAGACAATCATATATTATTTCAATAGATAAATCATACAATTGTTTCACATGTTTAAATAATTTTGAATAATTGTTGTCAAACCCCCAATTTTGTGAGAATCTTTATTTTATGAGACGTAAATAGTACTTTCCCCTTATATATATATATATATATATTTGGATCGAGTTGTCCATGTAACCTTTAAAAAAAAAAATAAAGAAATCAGTTATCACTTGACTTTGGATAAAATGATATGAAAATGTCAATAGAAATTTTTTTAACTACCAATAAAAAACCCCTAACACAATTGATATAAATTTATGTTTCATATCTAGAAGAAAAAGAAATAAAAATGTGAAATAACTTGAATATACCATCACTTAATTAATATATATATATATATATATATCATCGGGCGAAGCCATGATTTTCAGTTTAGAGGGACCGTGATTACAAAACATATATGATAATTGAAGAAAATATACACCACACACACTATAATATTATATAACAGAGATATTTTAACATATTCACCATCAATTTTATAAATATATAACTAAAATAAACATGTATTTTCATTTTTTATGTTTTGCCTGTCAATTCATGATATAAAATCATCAATTAATTATAATATTTGCAACAAACTTTTCAGAAATTTTCTTTTCAATACAAACCATTATTAAATTGGTGAAAAATTATCTTCCATGTCTTTTTTTTTATAATATGTATAGCTAAAAATGTCCATTCAATGGTTGCCATTGACAATAAAAGAGTTGTACAAGCCCTAGTAATATGTCAATCAAAGAATTCAAAATTAGATTTTTCAATCTCTAGAAACTTTTGACATAATTTACTTATAATAGTTAAGCTATGAAAATTAAGATCTTTGGGAATATCAAGATCATAATGTTATAATCCATATTCCAATGGAATCTTTCTTGATTGGAAAATCTAAAGAGTAAAATTTCTCAATAAGATTGCAGATATTTTTAGTATTAAATGATTTAATAAATACATTTTTAAGATTCAAAGTTGTACACTCAATTTAAGAAGTTATATTGCTTGTTCACTTAATCTAATTTTTTTTTTCAATTAATAAACTATGACAAATGAAATATATAACATAATAACGATACTCAATTGTTACATAATCCTTCTATCAATGAAATCAAATTATATCAAAGTACAAAACAATTCATAAAAAATTTCAATAGCTTGGTTGTTATAAAGAGGAGTAGCTTTTTCTATAAGACTATGCCCATTATAATCTCTTAACTTTTGAATAAATGATTATTAAAGTTTAGGTAAAGTTAAAGTTTATTGGTATCAAATATACTTGAGAGGCCAAAAATATATAAATCCTATAGTTATTAAGAAAAATTAAAAAGTTAGGAGGGTTGCAACTCCCCTTTATCCCTCATTATCTCTACCATTAAGGTAGTCCTAATAAAAAAGACTAACCTTTCACAATATAATTAGCAAAGGTTCAAATCCTTGGTGGGACTGTAATGTCTTGTGGTACACTTTGGACAAAGTTTTCTCCATTATAGTTATAATTTAAATTTTTTAACATACATATGTTTGAATTTCCAATGCTTAGTTAATGAGGCTAGACAACCTTGTTATTAAAGCTATAAGCCCTTCCCAATTTTAATTTAAGAATCAGATTTATTTATTTTTAAATTTTTTTGTTGCTAATAAGTATTCTCATATTAAAAATGATTTTATTTGAGACATGGCAAGATACTAAATGTGAGCACCCCTCTTGGCAGATATTTATTTCTATATTTATTTTGAGGTCATGAAATTTTTAGTTTCGTGATCAAAATTATTTTCGATCGAAGGACTTTAATTTCAAACAAAATTATGACACGACTGACGTTGTGTATGTCTTCTTTTAATTTACCGAGTCTGCCTCAATGAATCTATTAACTTCAAATTATTAATTTATTAATTAATATGAAATAGATATGACACTACTAATTGATACAAATATGTAGAAAATACCAAAATACTATCCTTTGGCTGGCATTAATGCAAGGACTCGTCAGTGAAGAAAAAAAGAATTGACTCATTCAATATTCCTTTATCTTATCCACATTGTGGCTTCGTTTGGTATTAGGGAATAAGTTCTCATTTCATTTCTACACTTAGCAAAGTCTAAATGTATAATTTTTTTTTTCAAAAAAAAAAAGACATAGTCCAAACTCCAAATGTGGTTGTGTGTATTATATCAAGGATACAAACACAATTTAATAATTTCTAGGAAAAATTACAGATAAGTCCCAGGTAAAAAAATTAATTACTAATAAATCTCTTAAATTTGACATATTATTAACACGTCTTTAAAAAAATTGTGCAAAAACAAGTATGATAAATTAATCAATTTTAAGTTAAACTACTTGTAAATATTTCCTTTGAAAGAAAAAAAAATCTTTCTTATATCAATCAACGTAGTCTCGAATTTTACACGCAAGTTTTATCCACAATAACAATGCACAACATGGTCTACTGGTGAGGTGGTCTTGCTAAAGCTGCCCCTCCAACAACAATCTTAAAAATCACTGTGCTAAACGTTTACTGAACTTGATTTCCAAAAAAATGAAACCAAAACCAAAACCTCTCTCCATAGTAACTTCAATCCATGAGCTGGGGCGGCAAAATCACCTAAATGTATTTACAAAAGAAATATACACCATTCCAAACTAAGAACAAACAGCCAATTAGCCAAAAGCAAGGCTCATGTTAATGAGTCTCCCCTCAGGTTTGTGTTGTGCATGTATTGACGAGCGAACAACTTGTTGAGGGGTCACAGATAATTTGAGATGTACACACATAACACAAGTTGAATACTTTGTCGGAGTAACTAGTTTTATCATATGGACATTGGAGAATTAGGAAATCCTTGGAATTAATACAACAACCAGAACATGAGTAAGTTCAGAGTTCCATGAAACAGGTTTAACCAGCAATGGAAATCCAAAAGAAAGGCAAGCATGAATTGGATATGCAAGCATACCTTCTTCTTCCATGAAAA
>NW_026556125.1:0-41627 GCF_029017545.1 Prosopis cineraria | reverse complement strand
TAATGCTTTTAAGTTTTAATGTTATTCTTATTTCTTAGTTCATATTATGACGGTATCTAATGGGGCGATGACGGAAGAAAGTCTTGCTAGCAAAGGAGACATAGCGAGTCATTTTCTGAACTTTGCATCAGTTATCTCTCAGCCTTACCTGATTTTTATCTCTATCTAATCCTTTACTCCCGTCCTGAAAATGAAATAGAATAGAGAAACTGATCATGATGTGATTAGTCCTGTTTGTATAGGACATATAAGGAGAGAAGAAACAATGAGATGGTTCAGTACAAATTGCATACTGTAAATGTGCATAGAACATGAATTATTCTTCATGTAATCTAGCGTGTTGCGTATGGAGTCATATCGTGAAGAAATTCAAATGATGGATTCAGAGTGTGCCATCTAAACTCTTGACTCGGTAAGATGGCCCGGATGAAACATGGATTTCAGTGCTGGTATGCACACCACGCTCCTAACCTTAGATATCTTAGATTCCAACTTAGAAACATGTGGTTACTAAGCTAATTATAGTTGGTTCTTCACGTAATGTATGATTTCATGAATGATGATTTGATTCAGCTTGATTTTCAAAATATAATAATCATGTTTTGCTGTTGATGATTTTGGTTATGAGTTGTAGTCTAATTGTTGAAAGGACACCCCAAACCATGCAACTATGCACGCATATGTAGGCGTGTGCACGTAGACAAACAGAATCTTCATATCATAATGAAAGCAACCTACAAGTTTCATGCTACCGATAAGATCTTAAAACATTCCTTTTTGTTCCTTTTTTTATTTCTCATATAAGTTTCTTAATTGCAGAGCCATTAAGTGCAGTTGACTTGTCATCTTCTCCTGGTGATGGGTCAAAAGTACAGGTTGCTTATCAGGTATATGTATACTTCTTATTAATTTCTTTTAAAAATATTTGCATTCATGGCATTAGGGTCATTCTGAATTAGTCAGTTACCTGATACAGGGCCAGCCTGGAGCATATAGTGAGGAAGCAGCCTTAAAAGCTTTCCCAATTGTGAACCTGTGCCATTTGATGAGTTTGAAGCTGTATTCAGGGTTTCAATACATGATTCCTTATATATTCTTTCTTTGCGTCAACTGATTGATGTAAGGGTGATGTGATTGTATTCTTTGATGCAGGCAGTTGAATTGTGGATAGTTGAGAAAGCCATTCTACCCGTTGAAAATTCTGTTCAAGGAAGCATCCACCGTAATTATGATTTGCTTCTTCGTCATACTCTGCACATTGTTGGGGAGGTGCAGTTGCAAGTTGACCACTGCCTCTTAGGATTGCCTGGTGTGCGAAAGGAGGAGCTCAACTATGTCATGAGCCATCCTCAGGTTGGCCTCTGACTCCTAAGTTTGCACCATAAGATGATGCATTGTCTTTCCTGTTCTGATCACAATGAATATTGCCCATGAACACACACCTCCAATGATCCCAGCAACTTTGCCCCACTACAATACATGCAATTATTTCTCAATTAAAATTTCTTATCTGTTTTATCACATAATAATTAAATCTCAGAAGAAAAATACTTGCGCAACTCAACTTGCCTCTTTGAACTGGATCAATGCCAGCTGCTGCACGGATTTCTAGTACACTGATGGCATCATTGAGATGAACATGCCTATTGAAAGAAATATATCTAGCTAAGGTTATTTCAATTTTTAAGACAACAATTTTACATACAGGCTCTTTCTCAATGTGAAGAGATGCTTAATGATTTAGGTGTTACCAGAATTGGTTCACCAGATACTGCTGGTGCTGCTAAGGTATAGTAATATTTTCTTTGGTCCGGTGAAAGAAAAGATTGTTATATTGTAGCATGGTATGCCCTAACAATTTGGAAGTTATGCACAGAAAGTGTCCTTAGATGGTCTAAGAGATACTGGAGCTATTGCAAGTTCCAGAGCAGCAAAGTTTTATGGCCTTGACGTTCTTGATGAAAGAATCCAGGTACGACGTTCATTTCTAGCTTTGAAAATCTGAGTTTCAACAAAATGTGATCTTAGCTTATGCTGTTTTTCTTCTTGCAATACGCTTGATTTTTTTTTTTTTTGGTTTTGCAATGGAAAGACATATATCATTGCACATGAGATCCACAAATGTCTAAGGGTGATGTTCCTCATCCTCTCTCTTTCCAGCACCCCAGGCATAGGATTGGAAGATTAGCTATTATTTTCTAAATGTTTATGGAGATCTTTTAAATTGGATTTGATCATCATTATCGAATCTGGGAATATAGTTATGGACTATGTTAAGTATATGGTTTTAATGCAACTAACTACCATTAATGTTTTCTGATGCTTTGCTGATTTAAGACTGGAAATGAGCCCTATATCTTACTTGTGTAGATCAATCATGCTTTTGACTTTTTTCTCTTTCAAAATAATTTTCAGAACCGTCTTTGTATGAAAGTGATATTCTTGCACTTTATCATACTATGGAAGTTCGTTAATGAAACAGGGATCTAAGTATCTAACACATCCATTTTTTTAAAATATATTTTTCTACAGAAACAACGTTGGTCATTTATCATTTACTGAGGAATATGTTGAGCTTATCAAACTTCTTACATCCTCATTTATCATTTACTGAGGAATATGTTGAGCTTATCAAACTTCTTACATCCCATTCTTTCTATCTTTTTTCAGCATTTACTAATAACATATTAGTAGTTGCTGGTATGTTAGAATGGAGTTGAGCTGATTTATTTTCATCTTGTTAGGATAATGATGAGAATATCACTCGTTTCTTGATTCTTGCAAGGGAGCCAATAATTCCAGGAACTGACAGGCTCTATAAGGTATATCAAATTTAGTTCTTCATTTCTATATTTATTTGAATGTTCTGACAAATTCATGACATTTCTCCCAGACTAGCATTGTTTTCAGTCTTGAAGAAGGTCCTGGTTTACTTTTTAAAGCCCTGGCAGTGTTTTCTCTGAGGAACATTAGTTTGGCAAAGGTGAGGAATAATGAAGATCTTCATTTAGATGTGGAATTTTAAGGTACTCATTTATTATGATTTCTTTTTTTTTTTTTATGTGATTTCAGATAGATAGTCGTCCGCTGAAACAATGTCCAATAAGGATTGTTGATGACTCTAATGAAGGAAGTTACAAGTGAGTATGGATTCTCCCCCGTTTGTGAGATCTGCAATCATAGAACTCAGTATTTAAATCATTCAAGTTTAGATGGATATTGACTGTCATGCATATTTGATCCGGTCAACATACGTGTAGATGAAATGAAAATATGGACATGAGAGCTAACTCGAAGGTGTTAAAAGAGTAATGGGTGGGATGTGAAAGAATTTATTGTGTATAGATGATTAAATAACTTGAAGTTGTATAAATTGCTAGTTCATCAATTATAACATCTGTTTATCATGAAAAAGTTGATTTTCACCACTTCCTTTCATGATACCACAGAAAAAGCCGAGGGACAGGGCTTTGGTGTTATTTCATGAGTGGGATGAAATGACTCTGGTATTCTAAATGAAAGTTTGTTGTGAAAATTATGATTTTGACTCAAGTTCTGGTGGCAGGTATTTTGACTACCTCTTCTACATTGACTTTGAAGCTTCCATGGCGGAGCCTCGTGCGCAATGTGCTTTAGGACATTTGCAGGTAAGCCAATCATATTTCATGGACTCAAGTTCAATACTTTCGTTTAATTCAATATTTCTCTCATCACTCTTGTCTACGATTTTCTTAGCCTGACATTTATGGTTATCAACGGAATTGATTTTCTCTAATTTTTCATATTGTAACTGTCAGTAACAATCAATGACAGTTTATTTTCTCATTATTCATGCCTGAAACATCAGTTCGAACTCTTAACACTATATCATCTTAGGTAAAACTGGTTTATCCTTCAAATAACAGTGGAGAGCAAATATATAAAATTGCTGTCATCCCATTCCCATGTTGTGGTGTTTCCTTTCCAATACAGCTTTTCAGTGGAATTGTGGATCGACAAATTGCAGGAATGTTTATGGATTTAGATCCTCTGAAGTCACTAGCTTTATTAATTAGTTCTGCTTCTGCTTTATCTGAAACTATTCCTAAGAAAGCAGCCTCACATATAGACAAAATTAGCTTTGACAAAATTAGACTCTGGCTTGCAAGTCATTTCATGTTACATTCATAAAATCCTATGTTTCATATATTATATCCAAGGACACCCATTCATGTCCTCAACATGGTATTGCCAGAGGTATAGTTATGATATTGCTTGGAGAACAAGCAACGATATTGGTATCTCATGTGGTGGCTCTAGCCATCATTAGTCAAATGAAATTACTACCTTACATTGTCAAGGCAGTTAAGGTTTGTTTTCGGTTTCAGGAATATGCCCGGTTTCTTCGTGTTCTTGGTTGTTATCCTATTCACACAGGCCAAAGTTAAACACCTTAAATAGGGGGAATCTGTCAGCTTTTAATGCTGGAGCTGTGTACAGTTTACTGAAGTTAATATAAAAACAAGAGGGAAGAGGGAAAAAAAAAAAACAAAAACATCCTATGAAAGCATTCTTGGCATCTCCTAAGGAGGCATTCTGGAATGTAATATCATGTAGTCTTAAGTTTTTACTGTGCTGTAAATCCCAGCAAAGGGATTGGTTATTACCAAAAAGTATATCTGATAGAAAGATTTTCCTTTTGTTATGATATATGAACAATATGGTTTAACCATAGAAGTTTATCACCTTCAAACAGCAAAGTTTCTGGGCTTTTAGCTCTCTCTCTCTCTCTCTCTCTCTCTATATATATATATATATATATATATAGATGCTTCCTTTTTTGTGTGTTCACTTTTCTTACAGAAGAAGCAAGCAACTTTGTTGCTTTGATTTTAAATCACATACCTCTTTCTCTTTGTGGCCAAGTATATACTTTAATAATTCAAGATGCTATTAATCTTTGATTGGTCATCAATCATAAACAGTAAATACCAAATCATGCAACCCTTCATGTTGATTAAAATGAGAAAATATACATACTTGATTGGTTACACTTCTTATTTAGAATATCACCTTTTACACTTTATTATGATCAATGTGCTGTGCATCCATAATTTTTGAAATGAACACACTTTATGTGAATACCCCTTAAATCCGTAATGATGCACACAACACACGTACATACATACGTATTAGAGTCAAAGCATCAAACTTCACCGTTTAAGTGTTGATATGAAATTATTTAAAAATGAGGTGATCATTGTTAAAAACAAATAGTATGAAAACTCTCAACTTTGATTTCATTAAACAGAACCCCATAAATTCTATCATCACTAAGATGGAATTCGCTTATAACATCACTTTAATTAAAATGTTTTACATTTATTAAAAGATATACTTAAAAACTAAAATATGCGCGCACGCGCACAAACTATTTTATAAGATTAAATAATTAGTTTGTTTTTAAACTATAAGTCTAGAAGCATCTAAATTTTAAATTTATTTTTAATGCAATGTTTCCTTTCAAAATTTCAAAACAGTGTAATATAATTTTTATCGTTAATAAATGTTAACTTTGATCATTATTGAATCAGAAAATTATAGAAAATGATATCAAAAATTGCGGAAAAAGACCAACAAAACTTTCTTAGTCTTTTTCTGTGATTTTTGGGTCCTTATCTATAATTTTTAGACTATTTTCTATAATTTATTAGCCATTTTGTAATTTTTGATATTATTTTTATATAATTTTCTAGTCAGCCGAGAATAAAAGTTAATTTTTATTAATGATAGAAGTGACATATATCATTTTTAAATATTAAAAAAAAATTGTACTAAAAATGAGATAGAATTTAAGAGTAAAACTACCTTTTAAACCTATATTATATATAGAATAGATATGTGTATATGACATATAGTTACATTCTTTTGTTTTTTTCTGCTAGCACATTCTTTATGAGTGTGTATATACACAGAGACACACATATTTGAAGCCTTGGTTGATGTGGGGTGTGCGTGGTGGGGTTGTCATGAAAAAGGAAGGTGATGGTGATCCACAACTTTGTGAGTAGTACAGAGTGGTCCCATAACTAGCAGCATTTCAAGGAAATGCAACAAATGTGCTCTTATTCATCTCCTTGCTTTTGTTTTTTTGTTTTTAGAAATGCAATTCAAAACTGAATGAGGAAAAACATAAATTTATTTTTTTAAGAATAAAGATGTATTTTTATTCTTAAAGTATTTTTTAAAAAACAACCAGTACCCTAACATTTTTTTGAGCAATTTTATCTTTAACTTTATCAAAACAGAGCATTTTTACTCTTTTCATCAAAATTCTAACATTAACATCAAATATTAACCGTTAAAAAATTTGATAGAAAGGGTAAGAATACTCCATTTTAATAACGTTAAGGAAAAAATTGCTCCAATAAAAATACTAAAGTATTGGGTACTTCTCAAAAAATACTTGAAAAACAAAAATGTACCTTTATCCTCTCTTTAAAAAAAACAAAAAAGTCAAGTAATAAATAGAAGATTCATACACCCATGTTGAAGGTGTGGGTCATTAATAATCTTAATATCAATCTCAAAATTTTTAGGATTTACTTGATGAACAAGCCAATTGACTTAAGTATTTTTTTTTTCGCTAAAAATACATTATCAAAACGTGTTTTTATTTTATTTTATTAAGATACTTATTTTCGTTCCCGTATTTTTTTAAATCGCGGAATCTTCTATTCATTTATGTGCTATCCTTTTCAGAGTGTCCTATCAATCTTTTCTTTTTATCAATAAAATTTAAACCAACTAAAATGAATCAATAATTTTTTTATTTTTTAAATATGTGTATACATATATTCTTTAGTGAAATATGCACTCACTTCATTAAAAAATATATGACATTTTCTCTAATGTGAGGTGTTAACATTAAATATAAAGCATTTTGAATCTTTCAATATTGATTGATTAGATTTTTTCAAAAATACTCTAAAGTAGGGAGTATAATTAATAAGATTTTCTATTTAAAAAACTACATTAAATAAGAGTAAGCATAAAAAGAGTATAATTTTAAAAATAATTAACCAACTTATTGTGATATAATTCAATTAAAAATGCTCTATAATATTGAAGGGGGAATAATAATTTCTTTCTTATGGAGAAGGATAGGTTAGCAGTATTTTTTAATTACTCATATGTATTCTTTTATTAGAGACAATTATGTTTGAAGTATAATCAGACATTAAATGTAAGTATTTTTTTAATATAAATTTAAATCTTAATTTGTTACATTATGAATGATTAATTTTTTGCTAGATCCAACATCATTGGTTAGAAATATTTTTTTTTAAATGTAATAATTTATTCTCATAATTTTATTTTTGACGATAAAAGTTTACGTATGCACCCTCACCCTCACCCTCTCTCTCTCTCTCTCTTGCATCCTTGATAAGTCACCGTCTTTGATCATATTTTTTTCGTGAGAGAATATCAATGAAGAATTCATGAAATATAAAGTTGATATCTGATAAGGACTTGGATGCTGTATATACTTGTTAAAACCTAAACTTTATTTATTAATTATTAATGTTTATTGTTGGAAGTCCATGTAAGATATTAACTTCTTTCAAAAATGACTTAATAATATTCTTTCTTGTTTTTTTTCCCTGCAAAGCGAAGGTAACAACCACTACTCGATAAGGAAAAAAAATGATACACTATGACTTTGATAGAGACATAATAGCAATTAAAAAATCACCTTGAAGCTGTAAAACAAGTAATAACACTAAGCCATGTTAAGGAGGAGAGGAAAAATTTTAATAGTTTAATAAATAAATAAATAAATGAGATTGAAAGTGTTTAATAAAAAAAGTAAGAAAAATGATAATGAAAAATAATTAAAAATTTTTATCCCTACTTCTCTATTTTTTTTTTTCAAATGAGCTTATTAAAATTTTTCCCATCCTCCCTTCCAACCACATCTGCGGTTAACATACCAAAGTCAAGCTTTTTTCCCCCCAGAAAATGCTAAAGTCAAGCTTAGTTGTACTTGAATACGCTCATTTGTAAATAATAAAAACTCAATGATAGATTTTGTAAAATTCCATCTTTAAATTTATGTTCTATTTGAGTTATAAAATCTAAAAACTTCGCAAGAAAATCTTAAGTAATGCGGTAATGAAACATGATCGAATATTTATAACTAATTTCTTATTTTTTGTATTCACCAAAAAATTCTTATTTTTGTAACTAAACTTCCGATTTTTAAAAATTGACAGAGTATGGGTTTTTTTTTTTTTTTGGGTATGTATAAAGAGTAACTATGCCAATAATAGAAAATATCTCTCCTAAGATATTGAAAACAATAGGTAGACTTTTCTTAATTAAATTACATGTACAAAGAATGACATTTGAAGTACTTCTAGCCACTTACTTAAATGATAAGATCATCTATAATTCACGGTGACTTTAATTGGTAGGGTATGGGTATTTTATCTTATGGCATTTAAGAAAAAAATTTGAAGGTCCTTATTGTCATTATATTCTGTCGAGTCATTATTGGTGATTGTCCTAGCTTAATCTTAGATTAATGTGTTAATCTATTTATATATTATTTTTGAAATCTAAGTCTCTTTTCAAATTTTTCTTAATAAAACTGAAAAATATAAATCATAAGAGATTACATTAGATAGGAATTTCCTAATTGATTGCTTTCATCATTAGTCACCTCTTGGATAAGAGGTGAGGGATGATTAAAGAAATTAAAATTGACATCTAACCTATAAGATAATTTAGTTAAGAAGTCAACATATCACTTTCATCATTAGTCACCTTTTGGATAAAAGGTGAGGGATGATTAAAGAAATTGAAATTGACATCTATAAGATAATTTTGTTAAGAAGTCAGCATATCACTTTCATCATTAGTCACCTTTTGGATAAAAGGTGAGGGATGATTAAAAAAATTGAAATTGACATCTAACCTATAAGATAATTTAGTTAAGAAGTCAGCATAGGAATTAGACTTTTTCTATATGTACTTGATAGATAAGCTCCAATTCTCTTTTCAATTTTCACTCATGGTCTTTTATATCCAAAAAATTCAAGCTCTACGCTAGCCTAACTATGTCCATCCTCATTAAACCCAACAAAGCATAAAATCTTGCGCTTGAATTCATGTAAATACAAAAACACTTTTACGAGAGCTATGTTCAGTTAGACTTAACAATTAGAAGCATTAAGTAAATTTAAAGTTTAAGTCGTATCAAGGACATTATTCTTAAAAGCTATTATGCTACAATGGCATAATCGCACGACAGCTCTCTATGATTAAAAAACTCATGCTGCAAAATTAACAGGAACACAAAATAATAAATACTAACAAAATAATACTTAGACAGCGCAACAAAATATAAAGGTAGAGAAGAAAATTGATTCAAAATCTCAAAAATCTAACACTAAATTGACAGCACTTCCTGCTATTTATAGACATGGATCAGACAACCTTTGGGCAGCCTCAAAGCATAATTTAATTACTAATTTCATAAGTAATATAACTCATTATGCTAATTCATTTTGGCGATTTCTAAGCGTTGTAGTGGAAGACATTTAAAGAAATCAATTTTTAGCTTTAAATGAAAATAAACTCTAGTTAATGCACGTTAAGTCTACGTTACTAGAAGATGAGGAATTCCAAAACTAGTTAATTAAAGGATTTCCGAGAAAGCATACTTTACAAAATTAATTTAATAATTTTGTAAAAAACAAAATTCAATAAAAAAAATCCAATGTTTCTTTAACTCGTGCATAGGGGAGCAAATCAGTTATTGCCTTGTGTTAGCATGTCTCTTGCTTGCAAGTTCACTTTTCTTCCAAACTTATTTACTAATTCACTTTCACTTCTTAACATATATATACTTAGAGCTCTCCTCACGTGGGCAATGTAACTTTTCTGTTTAACACACTCACATAATAACTACAACAGACAATGTTTAAATTTGACCCAGTTAAATAGCCGTATAAAAAACTCCAATTGACCCAAAAAAACTCCAAACTCAATGACTTCAGCTTGATCATTCGAAGTGAAAATGGAAAAACAGGTTTATAAAAAAATAAATAAATAAGGAGAGCTCATGTATACAAACTGTGTCATCCTTTCTTCACTTTAAAAGTATTTCATTTTTTTTTAACTCAGTTTACATATCAAAATTCGTTTAAGATGTTAATACGAGTCATGTTCGAAGGGATTATACAGTTCAATGAAATTAGCAGGAGCTGTCAAACATACTCCACCAAAAGATAATTGCTTTTAGGTAGGTAATTTTTATTGTTACACACATGTATTTTCTTGGAAACAATCTTATCCACCTTTTAACATTAAATATAAGTACGTCTCCCAAAAAAATTCAAACATTAATTCACTATATTATAACAAGCTAACCGCGTCTACTAAACTAAAATAATTCGGAGTACAATTTTACGTTGAAAACAATAACAATCATAATGTTAGTCATTTCAAACATGAGGCAACAGTCTCTCTAAGGCCCAAATTATATGAGGTACTGTTTTGGACCATTTCCTTTGCATAATCTTTTGTTGATTTTAGTGATACTCCACAAACTTGTCATTTTAGAATATCTCAATAAAAAATGGAACCCAACTTCTACGAAAAATCCTAGTTTCTCTGCTGTTTTATCTTTTAATTTTGTTTAATTTGAATATAAAAAACACCTTTCATTTTTTATTGAAAACAGAGAACGTACACTGGCACAATATGAGTGCATGTCAAACCAATTAATTGACCACAGATTTCCCAGATGTCAGTTCATTTGATAGCCCTCCTCCCTCACTGTGAAGAATATTCATTTTCCTCAATGAAAGCCTAATTTGAAAAACGTCCCTCATTTCACAAAACAATTTCAAAATATATTTTTAAAAGAAATGAAAACTTCAAAATATATTTTTAAAAGAAATGAAAACAGAATAAAGATTAAAAATTCATCTCACAAATTACACTCAAACAGTTTCCTTTTCTAAATTTTTTGGTTTAAGTCCTAAGAAAACTGACCAAAGATGGCATGTGTTGTTCAATTCACAAAAGCTTGACTTGGATAGAAAGAAAAGAGTGAAGAAAATAGGATAAAGGAAAAGGCACGAGGAAAAATTTCTTTAAATAGTACTTTTTTAAAAAACTATTCTTAGCAGTTTTCTCCTCCAATTTACCGTCCTCATTTAGTCATTTTTCACCCCCATCCAAACAAGGGGTACGTGAATCTTTATCCTTATCAACTACGCAATCTTCATTAGCCAACAAGACTCTCCAATTCAACGGGTCCTCAGCGTGGATGGATTTGAAGACTGATTATGGATAAACATACATTGATCAAGATACAAGTGCATTCTGAAACAACCAAAGAGAGATTTCTATAGATAGATTTATCATATTTAGGTAATAGATGACACCATCAAGCACGTTTCGAGACAACTGCACAACCACATCGCCACAAGCAAATACTAGAGAAGCAGACACAGACGTTTAATGACCACCGATGATAGACAACTTTATTACAAAAGCACTAGCAAAGCCGTCACTCTTCACTTCAATTCCTTCAGGAAATCTTCATTGTCAACAAGCACCTACAAATTCATATGACAATGGCAGCAGATTAACACAAGACAGCTCTTGCTCAAATTTATTACAATTTAAAATTCACAGTTTGGCAGCAATTATGGAATCATTCATAAATGAAGACCAGAAAAGGGGGATTTTAAAATATGCCTGGCATGTGATGCAATGTCATTGTGAAGGAAAGGACAAAGCCAAAATGCTAAATCTTAAGCCCAACAAAAATAATTAAACATCAAAGATGAGGTCAGAACAAAGTGTTGGGAGCTCGTAATTAGCCATGAGGCATTCAATCATATAACAAGACCTATTTATACATCCACTTTAAGATAGCAGAGAATGAGAAGATGAAAAAACGAGTTTTTATGACGTGGACTATATGCATAATAAATGTTGAATTCTATAGTTAAGCGATATTTCTTTGGACTATATGAATTCTACAATTTATGACGTGGACTATATACATTCAACTACATAATAAGAAAGCAAAAGATACTGAGCTTTAATTACACCCAAAAAAAAGGACCTATTAATCCATCCACTTTAAGAAAGACTTATTTAAAGCAGAGAATGAGAAGATGAGAGATGCCGAGTTTTAATTACGGAGAGAGTTTTTATGACGCGGACTACATGCATGATAAATGTTGAATTCTACAATTAAGGGAGTTCTATTTCTTTGGGTCATTAAGATGTAATCAACAACTTCGTACTACATTATGAGGATAATCATTGACCTTCTAACAGCTTTCAAAGATGGATTTGGTGAAATCAGAGAAAAAAAAAATGCCATCAAATCACAGCACTGGCAACCCTTACTGCAAATAGATATGCATGTAAATAACATCATAATTCACCGGTCATTCAGCAAATTAATCTTCTGTTAAGGCCATACTCTATGAAAAAGTTTTAGAACTCACAGTTTTCCAACCATCTGGATCCAAGAAAGAAGTGATTTTCGTGTTAAGGCCAGGAATTGGCCCTGGTTGCCGAGTAATCTTCCCTCCTAACTCTTGTATGACATGGTTGACTACCTCAGCGCTCTTGTATACATCGTCAGTGCCAATAGCAACCTGAAAGATACCACAATTTTAATCAGAAGGTGGGCATAGATGAACAGATAAACCAATTTGGCACGAAAAAGGTGATATTAAACCTATGATGTATCATCAACTAACCTGCGCATATGCATTTCCCTTAGTGTATTCAGAGACACCATAGTTATATGTCAACTCCAAGACAGTTGTCTCATGCTCCTCTGCATACCCAAGCATGGCTATTGTGTACTGCAAATGGAAGCAACATAATTCAGAAAAATGGAGCAGTTCGTGGTTAAAGTATGCACGCTGCTTTCAAGGTGAGCTTATGAAAATTTACCTTGTATTCAGGCCTATCGACCTTCTTTACCACCTTCATACCCAAAGCCTACAGAGATAGTACACCATTAGAGCATGGCATCAGATTACAAAAATATATTATTTGATGCGGATCATAATACAAGTGCAGCATCGATGCCCTAAAGTGTGCATGACAAGCAAAAGCTGGCAGTTCCTAATCCAGGTTCTCAAATTGACATGAAATATAAGGTCAATGTCTTATCTCTTGTGTATTTCATTGAACAAATAATAAACCACATAAAATGTAGTTAGTTGATCATCTAGCTTTGAAACCCATGGCTAAAAGATTAGCCTAATGAGAAAGATTTAACTATAGATGTGAAATCAAATGATAACAGAAACAGAACGGACCCTTCAAATTACTGCTTTAGCCTAGAGGCCCACAACTACATTGCTATTTTACTAAACATGTCAGCAGGTGAACGTTCTCTCTTGGTGTTTAACCTAGTGAGGTTTTACAAAGTAACATCTTCAAGAATCAAAAAGGCTTGTACATGCAGAGGCAAAAACTATGAAAGTCAATTTATAAAAATTCATCAAATTCAAGTTTGAAGACACTAAATGCTTGAAAACTTGCACTGCAAGCAGTACCACTAAAGCAGCTTCAGTTAAAATTAAAATGGGGAAATAAATTGAACATGGAGTGCTACCTTTTCATAAAACTTAATTGAGCGCTCTAAATCACCAACACGAAGCATCACTTGACACAGTGGCTCAGGGGTTGATTCTCTTTGGATGATCTCAAATATGTAACCATCAGGGTCCTTCACAAATGCAATGACGGTGGTCCCACCCTTAACTGGACCAGGCTCCCTAGTGATGTTTCCACCCTTGGCCCGTATGTCTTCAACCATTTTGTAAACCTAGAAAACAACATATTCAATTAATTTTCAACACAGGCAAATTGATACTTGAGCATTTCTGAAGGTAGTATCAGGCTTACATCTGGGGTTGCAATTGCGAAATGTCCAAAGCCAGTTCCAATATCATATGAGGTCACCCCATAATCTGACAAAAAATATAATAACAGATTTAAAATTAAAAGAATATAAAATTCATTGTTGTGCCAAAGAAATTATTTCATGTGCAATTCAATGAAATACAGTTCATGCAATAAGCTATTCCCAAGTAAATTAAAACAAAACAAACAAATTATATGTAAGGGACAAACTCAAGGGCAATAATTTAACTGTTTCCTTTGAAGTTCTCAGGTGAATATTCTCTTCAACTCAAAGTGACGCAGCTGCCATTTCAAAAATGGTTCCTCACCATATGATAACAAACACCTAATGAACTTAAGGAAATATAGCCATGAACCACTCACTGCATGGATAAAACCCAACACAATGTGCAAAAGGCTGAGCAACGTACTATATGTTAATTCCACTACAAAATGGTTTTCTTCGGGGCCAAATCCAAGAAAAGCATTGGAGTATTTTTCCTCAGGAACATCTCTTTTCCTCAAAAGCTTCATTCCAAAACATTCAGTATAAAACCTAAAAGAAGTGGAGAAAAGTTGAGCATCTAAAGGCACATATTATAATGACAAAAATCAATGTAATGTCGCACAATCCTACTCGATGGTGCGATCAAGATCACCAACACGGTAGACAGCATGAAGGAGGCGGCGCTTGTCTTTCTTTGGCCATTCCAACAGTTCAGGACTAGGAGCAACTGGTGTAGTCTCAGCCATATTGTTAGAGCTGTAACACAAGCCAGTGAAGGCATTCAACTTGATGAAAAAATAACAGAATTGATGAACAGAAAGAGACTGATCCAGTAAACAAACTGCAAAAACTCTTTTTAGAATGAAGTTATATCAGCGAAGATTTTAAAGATGGTTTAGGGCCTTGACATCTTATGTTTTAAGCTTGAATAAATAGTTTGGCATGACAAAAAAGAGACAGGGAAGATGCTCTTCGTGGATATTGTTCTAAGTTTCATCTCCATTTTATCTCAAACATAATTAATTCAGGGTGAAATTAAGTAATAATATTATATCTTGACGCAAAATAGTAAAGTGTCGAGTCTAAAGCTTTTATTACGACGAACACCAAGTATAAAATGAAAATCACAGCAGCCAGGTTAAAAAATGTACGAACAGAACCTCAAATAGCCCACCAATAATCACCGATGACAGAGTATAAAAACAAAATCAGACTTCACACCACACCAAACGAAAACGAACTCGTACTGAAAAATCAAAATTGCTCATCTGAGCTCGCAAACAAATCATGATAAAGAATCTCAAGCTAACACTATCAGTGAATGTGAGTTCCCTACAACAATATACACGCAGAGAGAGGGAGACTGACCAGCGAGAGTGACGATCGAGTGGAAGAGGCAGAGGAGACACCCTAGAATGATCTCAAACGCTAACACTGTGCGTTACTAAATATTATCCTGCGGCTGTGACGAGAGTTATCGCAAGCCTAACGCCTGTCAGGTGGATTGTCCACCTGGCAACGGACGATTGGCTATTCTCAAAATATCAAAGGAATTAGAAACTCTCATGAATGTAGACGAGATTTTTGCGTTTAGTGAGAGAGGATCGCGGCTAATTTTAAGTGATTCTGCGCTGTCAAGTTAGCATTTCTCCTAAGGACGCAAGGCAATGTTTGGAAAGTTTTTTTAAGATGGAATGAAATGAGATGGATAGAAAATTGGGAAAATTTTTTAAAAGAAAAGGAAATGATTTGGGTGACTTTTCAGACCATATTTGCCATTTTAAATCTATTTTTTTGACCTCACAATTTAAAGAGATTAAAATAAAATAGTATAATATGAATAATGTTATTATAAAATTACTTTTATCATTCTCAATCCCTCTCACTTTTCAGTCTAGCAAAACTTAAAAATATAATTTTATTTAATTCAAACTTATTAATTTTTTAATTATTTTTTAAAAATAATTAAATAAATTTATTTATTTGTTTTAATAAAATTTTTAAAATGAAATATTCTATTTTTGCTCCAATCTATCTCATTTGATTTCATCAATAATCATTGCTATCCTTCCATCGTATACTTTCAAACAATTTCTAAGGATAGAGAAATATTTAGATAGACCAAATACACCACATTATTATAATATTTTTAGTAAAAACATGACATTTAGATGATATTAAATATAAATTAATTTTGATATTAATGATAGTAAAAATAAAAAAAAGTAAGAAATCAAATGTGAATTTTTTTATAAAAATAAAATTAATTAAAAAATATTATACAAAATTTATTTAAATTACTAAAATATTTTAATTGAAGAGCTTATAAATAATATAATGTATCTAATTTACTTAAATTTTTTTCAAAGGACAAGCTTTTAGTCAATAAACAATGAAAGAAGTGTGGTCCCAAACAGGACCTAAACTTTATTACATGACCACTTGTTTTTCTGGACACACCAACTTTTCAAAATACTTTTTTAAATGGGAAATGTTAAAGAAGAAACAAAATAGAATTAAACCAAACCTTTAATATCTCATTAAATGTAGTTAAATCCTAATATCGAGGACTTTAATGTCTCATTAAATGTAATTAAATCGTACAGAGGCGCTCAGATTGAAAATGAAAAGGTAATCATATTACTTTCGGGTTAAAAAAACAACAAATTGGTGAGTGTCTATCTACTTTTACTGATGTTGACTTGGCAGTGTCACGTGTAACGAAGTGACAAAGTGAAAGGTTTATTTCGGTCGTGAACGATTGATATTTTTTTTGGGCCGTAAATATATTGGGAAAATCACCAGAGGACCAACAAGACAAAACAAAAGGCAAAGAGGGAGAGGGGATATTGGATTTGTTATATGAATATAAATTATAAGTGACTAAAATTAAAAAATAAAAGGAAATAGACAAAAATCCCAAGCTCATGCATATCCTTGAAATTTGAGTACTTTAAAGATTAGTTTTGTTATAAATTTCAAAAGTTTTACAAAATTTATAAGTTATGTTGACCAAAAAATAAATAAATTTTATGAGTTCAATTAAAACTTTTGAAAGTTCAAGACAAAAAAAAAATTAGAACTTTCGAAAGTTGTGATGTTTATTTGCAAAAGACAGAATTAACTTCTGAAATTGATAATTAGTTGTCTGAAAATTATTTTCAAAATTTTAAAAAAAGTTGTACTCCTCTAATCCTATTAGTAAATCATTTCCAACATATTTCATCGTAATAAAAAAAATCTTAAAACTTATTAACTTGTCTAAAAGTTTATAAATTTTTAGCTTTATCCCTATTAAATATACATATTTTAATAACATTTTTTTCCAACATTTAATAGAAGTTAGAAGGAAAAAATTGTGATAAAGATGTCACTAATAAATATGATAAAAAAAATTCTCTTTCTACCCTATAAATAGGAGGGAGTAATTTTTAATCAATTTTTCATGACTTAAAATTGAAATATACACTAACTTAAACTCCCTCTATTCAAAAATGTAGGGTATTTTTAATTGAATCTTGCCTCTCAATAAAATTATTATCTACTTTCAAACTAACCCCATCTTTTTATATTTACCTCTATTAAATATCCTATAATAAATAAAAAGTTATTATTAATATGGGTATTTTTAAAAAAAGGCAATATTTTTTACCATCAAACTCCTTAAAAATACCTTATATTTTTTAACAAAGAAAATATGCATATAATTAAACTATATTATCAATGGCATAAAGTAAGTTTTATACATTTTTTGCATATATATATATATATATATATAAAGGTTAAAGTATAATTTTAATCCTCTAACTTTACTTAAAATTTTAGTTTGGTCTTTCAATTTAATAAAATATATTTTCAATCTTTTAACTCTAATATCATTAATTTTACATTATTAGTTTTTAAATTAATTATTGTTATTTTAAAAAATTAAATTTATTAATTTAATATGACAACATTTAAAAATATTTTATCAATAATTAAAAATTCATTGTATGAACTTTTTGTTAATGAAATGGATGGCATTAAGTTAAATAATTCAAAAAATATTTTATAAAATTAAAAAATTAAAATATATAAATAAATATAGGAGGAATGGTATTAAGGGCCCTAAAAATAGAATTTATTATAATTTAGACCTAAATAAATTTAATATTGCTCTTCAGGCCTTAGGACTCTTATTGTAATATTTCTTCACACTAAAAATACAATTTTACCTTTTATTTGATTTTAGAACTTGCGTGAATCCTCAAAGTAACGAAATAGATCATGCACGACACAATATCCACTATGTACAAAATGATGTCTATGCATGCTTGTAAAGGGTGTCCTAAATTAGGACTTAGTCATCATACTAATCATGGTTAATCAAGAACTAACCCAAATGGATTATTCATTACGAGATTAATCTAAATGAATTCTTAACATGTATTTTTTTTACAAACTATTTAATACAAAGGGATCCAAAGTCTTTAAAATATTTTAAGAATTCATATCATTTAATTAAACATATACGGAAGCATGATAATAACTATTTTTACCTGCACAAATATTTTGACCCGTAATTATAGCACAAGCATCAAACCACATTCCCCAGGGCCCAAAATACATTTTTCCCAACACAAAACCCATAATGCAAGTGGATCAAGAATATATTATCCTAGATGGCAATATCATAAACTAAATACACATATCAAATAAAAGGAGAGAGGCCTACAGAAGTGATTATTATCACTTGGCCTAATACTCCTTTCCTCTGTTCTTCTCAAATGAGCTAGCTCCTATAATATGTTAAAAGAGAGGGGTGAGTACAATCACTCAGTAACCAAGGTATATCTAAGTTATATAAATGAATGATAATTAATCATGAATGCAAGTGACCAATAAATTTATCAAGGTGACCATTCAAACAATCACATTAATAACATGTTAATCACATTAACATTTAACTCATGTGAATAATTTCAAGAATAAAATCAAGTATAAAATTTGCACAAATAGCCACATATACATTATTCACATAATTACTACAAGTTCTCATTTCTGCAATTATAATCATATTCTCAACATAGCCATCAATCACTCAAATGACATGATAATAATAACATGCATGATCAATCTCTTCCTTATATCCCCCCTTCTTTCCTCTGACATGAAATTCGTGGGCCAACAACCGGAAGGGATCATCCATGTGGTGAGACTACCTAAAGCCTTAATCATATCATGAGGGGCTACCGGGCCAGAGTTACCTTACTCACTTATGAACATGGTTTCCCCCAAATCACACACTATGAGGTGTCATACCCAAAACTAGCTCTACCCAAAACTCCAGGTAGGCCAGTAGGGTCAAGTCCCTTAATAGGAACAATGCTACATACCTTACAAAGTAAGTAGCGGCTATAACCCCTAGGATTATCGGTTAATAGCCAAGTACCATATGGATTTTGTGTAATCGCTAACTCCTTCACCAAGGCAAACTCCCACCATATGATCATGCTCATGAGAAAATGCATTTCAAAAACTCATATATATATTTCAAAAATCATCCCACATGCTCATCAACTTTCATCACTGTGCATAATCCACAACTTATAACCAAGAGTGTACATATAATCATCAACCATCAATCTCATTACTTGTAACATCCCAATTTAAATTTTAATAGTTAATTTGAGTTAATAAAAATTTTGAAAAATATTTAAAGGTAAGCAAATTAGTAGAAAATAATTATTAAATCTAATTTAGAATATAATTCTAAATTAAAATAAAAAAATTAAAAAAATTATTAATTAATTTAAAAATAAATAAATAAATATTATTAAATTATTATTATTATTATAAAAAGAAAGAAAGAGAAAAGGTATGGAAAAAAAAGGAGGAAGAAGAAGAACAAAATTGCTTTCGGTGCGTAATGATCACATATAAAATAATAAAAAAAGAAAGAAGAGAGAGGAAAGGGGAAAATAATAAAAAAATTGTGGGACCCACATTCATTTTTTAAAAGCCACCGTTCTCTTCTCATTTTTCTTCATCGTTCCTCTTTTGTGTGCGATCAAAGAGAGCATCTGTGAGCGTGAGTCGCCAGTGCTGAAGATCTAAATTTTTAATGTAAGAGTTTTTAATAGGATATTTAGGGTGTGATTTTAAACTTTTTAAGACTAAATATGTGTTCTAAAATTTTTTCTTAGTCATCTTTCCTTTTTGGTTTCTGAGTTTGTAGTGGTAGAAAATTTAAGATCTGGAAGAGGGATGAATTTATGTTGAATAAATATGATTTTTGAGGTTATTAGTAGTATAATAAATATTCTAGAGTATAAATTTGTTGATGATTTTTGAATTTATGGCTTAAGAATCAAATCCTAGACTAGATTTTATTAAATCTAAAAATATATATTGATTTATTGAAGTTTAGATGATTATTTAGGATGAGAAATAAATTATTATGGCTATAGAATTATGATTCTAAGAGACTCAATTTTTAATTTTTGGGTATTTTAGGTGCGAATTTATAAAATAAAAAAAATTTTGATAATAGAAATTAGTTTAGAAGTTGATTTTTAGATTATTAATGTTTATTGATGACTAAAAGAGGAGTTAAAAATTTTACTTAATAGTATTGACTCTAGATTTGTATTAAGATTGAGATTAGGAATTATGTTATATTTTTAATTCTATTATTAGAATTATTTTATTAGTTTCAAAAAATTGAAACTAATATTTATAAATAATATGTTATTTGTAGATTGTATTATTGGTGAAGATTGTGGTGGAAGAGAAATTGTAATGAATAATTTATTGAAAAAGCCACGAGGTAATCATGCTTTTAATTTGTGATTAGTGTTACTTCATGTTAATTGGGTGATTATTGAGAAAATTATGAATTTTATAATATTGTATAATTGTGCAATATTATTATGAATTTGTTTGATTATTGTGGGAGGTGTTGGGAGACTTGCTATTGTTGTTGTATTTATGTGCCACGTAGTACGCCAGTATTGGAGCTCAATAGGTGGCTTGTAAGGGCTCGGGCTAATCTACCTTTGGCCGGGTAATTTAGCACCGAGTGAGGATTACGGCTCAAGGTTAATGGAGGGATATAAGGATGGTTGTTTGTGTGTATTGTAATATTTCTTATATTTTGTTGGAATTATATTATTTTTGGTTCCCACTTAGTAAGCACACATTTAACTGTTTGTACACACTATCATAAATTAGTATTGGTTATTGAGACTTTTGAGTCTCATTATGTGGTTAACAATTTTCAGGAGAAGAGCCACGAGTGACACGTGGAGGAGTCCCAGAGGCTTAGTGGCATAGATCCACTGTCTCTTTTGAGTATTTAATTTATGATTTATAATGTGTTGTATTGCCAATATTAGGGCTTTTTGTTTATTGACAATTATATGAATATATAAATGTAATTATGCCTTTCAAAATATTTCTATTTTTGGTACAATTTGGATGACTGTAATTTTAATATTTGGTTTACTTTGGATTGGTTAAAATGACATGATTATGAGGCCAAATAACTGGCTTGTTTTGAAAATTAACTAAATTATTTATTTTACTTGTTGGGAGTATAAGGATGGACAAATGTGATTTAGTTTACTTGTTGGGAGTATAAGAATGGATAAATGTAATTTAGCTTAATGGCATATGTGAGGTAAAAATTTATTTAAAATATTGTATTGTGCAAGTTTAAGCTAATTATAAAATATTTTTATATTAAATTTATTGATATAAAATGTGTTGGGTGGCTGTAACCTAACTATGGTTGAGTTAAATTATTTTAAAAAAATTGGTGTGTTACAAATCTTGGTATCAGAGCTACATGTTTCAAATTCTTATAAATTATAAAATTGTTATACATTAACTTAGTTTATTGACAATACACATTATTAAATCATAATGCTTCTCCATTATTTTTTCTTGTCTTGAGATTAGTATTGACTTAATTATGTGACTTCCATCCTTTAGGAGGGGAGAGATGGTGTCTAAAACTAGAAGAGGTGACGAAATTATCGGTGATTCTATAGAGCCAATAGAAAATGACATACCTTTACTGCCACAACTAGAGCCCACATAGCAACAAATGGGGCAGGGCGAGCCCATACAGCCATAACCAAGGCCGGGTGAGCCAACCATGAGGCAAATAATGGATCTACTACAGAATCTTAGTGACCGCATGAAGAGGCAAGAAGAAGAGTTGACTGCTTTAAGACAATATAAGGAGAATGCCGACCGAGAGGGAAATGGCCAACAAGAAGGAAGCCATACCAAGATATACAATGTGAGCCAATTTGCTGATGAAGGCTCACCTTCCTATTCTCACCATGAGACTAGTTCGAAGAATGTGAGTCTCCACTCTGAGCAACAGACATCCACGATCACAAAGATCTGGAGTACTTTTCGTAAGTTTAATCCTCCTACTTTCAATGGAAATCTTAAGCCAACGGTGGTTGAAGAATGGATAGATCAATTGGAGAGTATTTTTCGTATGGTTGTGTGCACTTCTAATTAGAAGGTGCAGCTGGCAATATTCCTGTTACAGAAGAGTGCTAAGAAGTGGTGGGAAACATCAGGACCGAAGGATGATTCCTCTCTTACTTGGGAAGATTTTAAAGCCATATTATTCGAGAATTATTTTCCTACTGCACTAAGAGCAGAAAAGGAGGCTAAGTTTCATGCATTCTGCCAAGGTGATCTAGATGAGAATGAATTTATTGAAGAATTCTCAGAATTATCTAAATACTCTACTTACCTCCAAAAACATGAAGACACGAAGTGGATGGCTGAACGATTACTAGAGAAGGTGAGGCCTAATCTGAGGGAACAGTTAGCCTCTTTTGAGATCAAGACATTCAGTGAGATGTGCAATAAGCTTCGAATAGTCTCTCGGAGGAAGAGAGAGGCTAGATTAGAAGCTGATAGAGAGAGGAGGAAAGAATCTCATGGGAAGCCCCCTATCCACACTAGACCCATTGGTGGAGTAGAGAAGAGGAGCAACTAAGTTTTTGGAGGCTTTAGAAATCAGAAGAAGAAGGGCTACTACCATAAGGGTCAGAGCTACAGAGGGAATCAAAGTGGGAGTCAGGGGTTCTACAGGAGCCCAGCTACCTCTACTCCTACTTCTAGTGCTGTTGAACACCGCAAGTGTACGGATCGTAGCAAGTAATATAATGAAAATAAAGTATCGTTCCCTCGAGGATTTGTTCAAAAACAATGATCAAGCAAAAGACTAAGTAAATTTGATCAAGTTGAGCTACACAAAATTAGATGAAAATGATTTTGCAAATGAAATTAACTCTAGAAAATAAAGAAAAGTGAGTGATTCACAAACTTCCAACACAATTTAGGACCTAGGATTAATTGTCCCCCTTGCATTTCATAACACCAAAATTACGTGTGCGTTTGGTTTTCAGTTTATCAAAAGTTCATTTAGTGAAAGTTCATTTGGTGAAAGTCAGTTTAATGAAAATCAGTTGTTGTAACGAAATTTGTGTTTGGATATATTTTTTCAAAAATCAGTTTGATACATTGAAAGTTATTTGGTTTGTGATAGTGAAATGTGCTTTTGAATGTACAATTACCAAAAAGGACATTGATTGATTTATAATTTTTATTATACAAATGTAATATATTCAAAATATTTAAAAAATGTAATAAAGATTATAAATAACATAAATTTTGATCTATAATGCTAAAAATTTGATCTCTAATTATTTGTATTTTTTAATTTGTAATTTTAAAAGATGTAATAAAGATTTGTAATTTTTATTATACATTAATGCTAAAAATTAACATGATTAATTACTCAATTTATAATACTAAAAAAATTGATACCTAATTATTATTATTAAGATAATAATTATAATTTTAATGAATTAACTATTTTTTAAATAAAAAAATAAGAGATTAAACTTAGGGTAGTATGGTCAAATAACATTCTACTTTTCAAATCCACTTTTTAAAAGCTTCAAATAGTTATGTTTCAGAAATCCACTTTCAGCTACTGTTTGAATGTACTTTCAGGATGTGCTTTTCTGCCAAATATTTTACCCAAACAATTTTCAACTTTCTGAAAGTAAAATTTTACTTTTTGAACGTGAAACGGAGGAAAACCAAACGGACCATACCTCCTCTCATAAATGCTCTTAATGGAAATAATTGCTAACCTAAGGTTCTAAAAATACTTGGACAAGCTCTCTCAAGTCATGAACAAGTATTTAGTTAAATTAATTGCCCAATCTCTTGTTACAATTAATAAAACTTAATTTTAAACACCAACCCTAATGTGGCTATGCAAGGCTAGCAAGTATATTTCTATCTTACTAGCAAAACCATCCATTCAATATGCAAATATCAAGTTCTTACACAATTTTACCCAAGTTCTACACTCAACCTAGCCCTCTCAAGCATCAATTAAGTGAACCCAACATCTAAATGGTGGCCAATCAAGTAGAAGCATTAAGGAAAGAGTAAAATAAACACACATATATATATCATTAATCACAAAAAGAGAGGAGAAATATGGTGTTAATCCATACAAGGGTTCCAAATAATCCTAGAACAAAGGGTTTAGCTACTCATAATCATCCACAAGCTACAAATATACAAAATAAGTGAACCCATTTCAGATTACAAGAGAGGAAAGGGAAGAGGAATAGAAAAACCAAAGAAAATGAGCTCCAAATGTCTTCAAAGCTTCAATCTCTTGGTCCCAACTCTTCCAATGCCCAAACTCTAGCACAACCAAGCTCCAAAAGTGTTTAAAAGTCTCAAGAATGCATTCTGGGTCAAGCTCTCAGCTTATATGTATCCTAGCCAACTAATTTCTGATAAATGAAACGTAGCGTTTTTCTGACAGCGGCAAAAGTCGCGAACAAAAGTCATGACTTTGGCAGTTTTACACTGTTTTTATAGCTAACGAAAATCATTCATTTTGCTCTTGATTTCTTCATCCAAAAGCCTTCCAAAAACATCCACAAAGCTCCAAAAATGCTTCTAATCAAAACTTCAATCAAAATAACATGAAATTAGGCTAAAAATATCAAATTAAAGCCAAGAACACAAGCCGAAAATAAAATGCACATTTTCCTAATTTGGGTAATAAAAACATATACAATTAAACTAAAATGGATTAGAATCTAAGAAAAATGTGATGAAATAACATGAACTTCTAGATGTTAATAGGTGCTGCTAGTAATCAAGCATGTAGTAAGTGTGGAAAGTTTCATTCTAGTGATTGTTGGGTTTGTTACATCTGCCAGAAGCCTAGTCATATTGCTCGATTCTGCTATCAAAATCAGAATAGGGGTAATGATCAGAGACCTACAGTGCCAGCATGAGTGCATGCCTTCTCTGGGCCGGAGGCTGCTAAAACCCTAATGCTATCCGAGGTATAATCCGAATCCTTGATAATGATGTTTGTGCTTTGTTTGATTCGGGTGCTACACATTCTTTTGTGTTTGATGAATGTATAAAAAGATGTCCTGTGTGTACCTTACCTTTTGATGCGAAGATTTCTACTCCTGCTGGTTTGACTGTAAAGACTGCTAAGGCATGTCTAAATGTAGAGGTTGAGTATAAGGGTCGAAAGACCACCATAGACCTCATTTGTTTATCTTTGTTAGGGATTGATGTTATTGTGAGGATGGATTGGTTATCTGTAAATGGAGCTATACTTGATTGTCAGAAAAAGAGTGTGTCATTCTCAGCTCTTACTGTAACCCCTGTAGAGTCCCAAAGTCCTATGTTGTTATCTGCCGCTCAAGTATAACAATGTATAAGAAAGGGCTGTCAAGCTTTTATGATTTTCTTCTCAATCAAGGCAGAGATTGAAGAAGGTGTAGATCAAATTTCAGTAGTGAGAGAATTCCCTAACGTCTTTCCTACTGAAGTGATCGGTTTACCTCCAGAACGAGAGGTTGAGTTTTCGATTGAGCTCGTACCTGGTACGGGGCCTATTTCTAAGGCACCCTAGAAGATGTTCTCGTCAGAATTAGCTGAGTTGAAGAGACAAATTGAAGAGTTGTTAGAGAAGGGGTTTATCAGATTAAGTGTATCGCTATGGGGGTCACCGGTACTATTTGTGAAAAAGAAAGATGGAAGCCTTAGATTGTGTATTGATTATAGACAATTGAATAAGGTAACCATCAAGAATAAGTACCCCTTACCTTGAATTGATGATTTGTTAGACTAATTAGTTAATTCAGCGGTGTTTTCTAAGATTGATCTAAGATCAGGGTATCATCAATTGAGGGTTAGAGCAGAGGATATCCCTAAAACTGCTTTTAGGACTAGATATGGGCACTACGAGTTCCTAGTAATGCCGTTCAGGTTAACAAATGCCCCAGCTATCTTTATGGATTATATGAATCGAATCTTCAGGCCTTATCTCAATAAATTTATTGTAGTCTTTATTGATGACATACTTATTTATTCTCAAGATGAGGTAGACCATGCTAGATATCTCAAAATTATTTTGGAGATATTAAGAGAGCACAAGCTCTATGCCAAGCTGAGCAAATGTGATTTTTGGCTTAAAGAAGTTAAGTTCTTAGGCCATGTTGTTTCAGAAGAAGGGGTAGCAGTGGACCCTAATAAGATAGATGCAGTAATGAAATGGGAACAACCTCAAAGTGTGACAGAAATTAGGAGTTTCTTAGGTGTTATAGGCTACTATCGTCGTTTCATTAAGGGTTTTTCACAAATTACAATGCCCTTGACTAAGTTGACCAGGAAAGATGCTCCATTTATTTAGACGAATGAGTGTAAAGTTGCTTTTCAGGAGCTAAAAAAGAGGTTGACCACCACACCGGTGCTCACCTTACCTGTTCCAACTGCTCCTTATACCTTATATACTGATGCTTCTAAGAAAGGTTTAGGTTGTGTATTAATGCAGGAGGATCGAGTAGTGGCTTATGCCTCTCGAAAGTTGAGGCCTCATGAGGAAAATTACCCTACTCATGACTTGGAACTTGCTGCTTTGGTATTTGCCTTGAAGATTTGGAGGCAGTATCTTTATGGTTCTTCTTTTGAAGTCTTCAATGATCATAAAAGTTTAAAATATTTGTTTGATCAAAAGGAACTCAACATGAGACAGCGTAGAAGGATTGAGTTTTTGAAGGATTATGATTTTGAATTGAAGTATCATCCAGGGAAAGCTAATGTAGTCGCCGATGCTCTGAGCAGGAAGCTTGTACATACTGCTCACATGATGGTCAGAGAACATGAATTATGGAGTAGTTTCGATGTAGTAAATGTAGAAGTAGTCGAGAATCGTTTGGCTGCTCTACACATTACTAAATTTGAGAATAATTTTTGGGAAGAAATTAGAATTGCGTAGCAGAAGGACGATCATTTGAATAAGATTAGGGTAGAGATTGGGGCTGAAAAGGCTGAACATTTTGATGTGACCGATAATGAAGTCGTAAGATATAAAGGTAGAGTGTGTGTGCCTAATGATGCTCGATTGAAAAATATCTTACTTGAGGAGGCTCATCAGAGTAGATATACCATTCACCCAGGAGCAATTAAGATGTATCATGACTTGAGACGTGGTTGGTGGTGGCTAAGGATGAAGAGAGATGTAACTGAACATGTAACTCATTGTTTGACTTGCCAGAAAGTCAAAATTGAGCATCAGAAACTAGCCGAAATGCTACAGTCTCTTGATATTCTAGAGTGGAAATGGGACAGCATTTCTATGAACTTCATTACAGGATTGCCTAGAACATCTTCTGGTCATGACACTATATGGGTAATCGTAGATCGACTCACCAAATCAGCTCATTTTCTTGCTACCAATATCATGTATTCTCTTGAGAAATTAATTGAAATCTATATAAGAGAAGTGGTGAGATTGCATGGAGTGCCGATTAATATTATATCTGATCGTGATCCGAGGTTCACATCAAACTTTTGAAAGTCATTACAGGAAGCTATGGGTACTCGACTGAGTTTTAGCACCGCTTACCACCCTCAGACCGATGGGCAGACAGAACGAACCATATAGACTCTTGAAGATATGTTGAGGACTTGTGCCATTGAGGTTAGAGGTAATTGGAATAGTCACTTGCCATTAGCTGAATTTGCCTACAATAATAGTTTTCATTCTAGCATTTAGATGGCACCTTATGAGGCATTGTATGGAAGAAAATGTAGATCGCCACTATGTTGGACAGAATTAAGTGAGACAACTGTTTTGGGGCCGAACATTGTTGATGAGACTACCCAAAAGATTGCTTTAATCAAGTAAAAATTACTCACAGCTCAGAGTAGACAAAAGAGTTATGCAGATAAGAGGAGAAGACCACTTGAGTTTGAAGTAAGTGACTATGTATTTTTGAAAATCTCTCCGGTAACTGATGTTGGAAGAGCTATTAAGGCTAAGAAGTTGACACCAAGGTTTATGGGGCCTTTTGAGATCTTAAAATGAGTTGGACTAGTAGCGTACCAAGTAGCATTACCACCCCAAATTGCTGGTATACACAATGTATTCCATGTATCACAACTGAAGAAATATCAACCAGATCCTTCCCATATAATTGAACCCGAGATTGAACTCAGGGAGAATTTAACATACAGAGCTGAACTGAAAGAGATTGTGGATTACAAGGACAAGCAATTAAGAAACAAGACCATTAGATTGGTTAAAGTAATCTGGAAGGGCACAACTCCAGGTGATGCTACGTAGGAGACTGAGGACAGTATGCGACGTGATTATTTTCATCTTTTTAATTAAGTAAGTAGTTAATAATTACTAACTTTAAATTTTGAGGACAAAATTTTTAAAAGGAGGGGAGAATTGTAACATCTCAATTTAAATTTTAATAGTTAATTTGGGTTAATAGAAATTTTGAAAAATATTTAGAGGCAAGCAAATTAGTAGAAAATGATTATTAAATCTAATTTAGAATATAATTCTAAATTAAAATAAAAAAATTTAAAAAAATTATTAATTAATTAAAAAATAAATAAATAAATATTATTAAATTATTATTATTATTATAAAAAAAAGAAAGAGAAAAGGTATGGAAAAAAAAGGAAGAAGAAGAATAAAATTGCTTTCGGTGCGTAATGATCACATATAAAATAATAAAAAAAGAAAGAAGAGAGAGGAAAGGGGAAAATAATAAAAAAAATTGTGGGACCCACCTTCATTTTTTTTAAAAGCCACTGTTCTCTTCTCATTTTCCTTCATTTCTTTCCTCTTTCGTTTGAGATCAGAGAGAGCGTCTGTGAGCGTGGGTCGCCGGTGCGGAAGATCTAAATTTTTAAGATAAGAGTTTTTAATAGAATATTTAGGGTGTGATTTCAAATTTTTTAAGACTAAGTATGTGTTCTAAAATTTTTTCTTAGTCATTTTTCCTCTTTAGTTTCTGAGTTTGTAGTGGTAGAAAATTTAAGATTTGAAAGAGGGATGAATTTATGTTGAATAAATATAGTTTTTGAGGTTGTTAGTAGTATAATAAATATTCTAGAGTATAAATCTGTTGATGATTTTTGAATTTGTGGCTTAAGAATCAAATCCTAGACTAGATTTTTATTAAATCTGAAAATATATGTTAATTTATTGAGGTTTAGATGATTATTTGGGATGAGAAATGAATTATTATGGCTATAGGATTATGATTCTAAGCTAGAGACTTAATTTTTAATTTTTGAGTATTTTAGGTGCGAATTTATAAAATAAAAAGAAAATTTTGATAATAAAAATTAGTTTAGAAGTTGATTTTTAGATTATTAATGCTTATTGATGACTAAAAGAGGAGTTAAAAATTTTACTTAATAGTATTGACTCTAGATTTGTATTAAGATTGAGATTAGGAATTATGTTATATTTTTAATTCTATTATTAGAATTATTTTATTAGTTTCAAAAAATTAAAACTAATATTTATAAATAATATGTTATTTGTAGATTGTATTATTGGTGAAGATTGTGGTGGGAGAGAAATTGTAAGGAATAATTTATTGAAAAAGCCACGAGGTAACCATGCTTTTAATTTATAATTAGTGTTACTTCATGTTAATTGGGTGATTATTGAGAAAATTATGAATTTTATAATATTGTATAATTGTACAATATTATTATGAATTTGTTTGATTATCGTGGAAGGTGTTGGGAGACTTGCTATTGTTGTTGTATTTATGTGCCACATGGTACGCCCCTATTAGAGCTCAATAGGTGGCTTGTAAGGGCTCGGGCTAATCTACCTTTGGCCGGGTAATTTAGCACCGAGTGAGGGCTACGGCTCGAGGTTAATGGAGGGAAATAAGGATGGTTGTTTGTGTGTATTGTAATATTTCTTATATTTTGTTGTTATTATATTATTTTTGGTTCCCACTTAATAAGCACTCACTTAACTGTTTGTACACACTATTATAAATTGGTATTGATTACTGGGACTTTTGAGTCTCATTATGTGATTAACAATTTTCATGAGAAGAGCCATGAGTGACACGTGAAGGAGTCCCAAAGACTTAGTGGCATAGATCCACTGTCTCTTTTGGATATTTGATTTATGATTTATAATGTGTTATATTGCCAATATTAGGGCTTTTTGTTTATTGATAATTATATAAATATATAAATATACGCATACCTTTCAAACTATTTCTATTTTTGGTACAATTTGGATGACTGTAATTTTAATATTTAGTTTACTTTGGATTGGTTAAAATGGTATGATTATGAGGCCAAATAACTGGCTTGTTTTGAAAATTAACTAAATTATTTATTTTACTTGTTGGGAGTATAAGGATGGACAAATGTGATTTAGTTTACTTGTTGGGAGTATAAGGATGGATAAATGTAATTTAGCCTAATGGCATGTGGGTGGTAAAAATTTATCTGAAATGTTGTATTGTGCGAATTTAAGCCAATTATAAAATATTTTTATGTTGAATTTATTGATATAAAATGTGTTGGGTGGTTGTAACCCAACTATGATTGAGTTAAATTATTTTTAAAAAAAATTGGTGTGTTACATTACTCACAAGTCATAAAGTCTCAACAAAGTCACATGCATTACAAACAACTATTTTAAATTTAGATATATATATATATATATATATTCTTTTATTTCACCAACATAATTAATTAAGTAACATACAAATGCATAAAATAGATTTCCCCCGGTTACCTCAACCTTTGAGAGGTCAAAGGTTACCCCTCAAGTTACAACACTTCCAAAACTTTTCAAAGCTTGAATGGTGTCAAAAGAAAATTAATCTACAATTGATCATATCCCAATGTGTCAATAATATTATCAACACAATTTTCACTCATACTCTAACACCTAAGTATTTATTTTATTTTATTATTTATTTATTTATTTATTTATTTTTTTAAGAAATTAGTCTTAGTCTCTTGAATTCTAAAACTTAATTTTATATATTTGAATCTATCTACTTAGTTCAGTAGTCTCCTTCGCAATAATTTCATTCAAATATTTTTCTAATATCAAAATTTCTCTTTTTATTCCAAAAATTCGCACATAAAAATACCCAAAAATTACAAACTTGATTTCAAGCCTAGAATTATTATTCTATAGCCATAATAATTTATTTCTCGTCTCAAATAATCATCTAAATATTAACAAATCAATTTATATTTTCAAATTTAACCAAAAATTTACCCATAAGAATCTAGGGATAAACTCAAATGCCTCAAATTTCAATTCTATCAACAAAATAATACTCTAGAATATTTATTACACTACTAACAACCTCAAAAACTATATTTATTCAACATAAATTCATCCCTCTTCCAAATCCTAAATTTTCTACCACCACAAAATCAAAAACCAAAGAGAAAAGATGACTAAGAAAAATGTTTAAAACACTTACCTAATCTTGGAATACTTAAAATCTCATATGAAGTATCCTATTATGGAGCTTCACCTTCTAAATCAATCAGCCTCTCTGTCGGCATCGCTCGCTCTCTCGCTCGCTCTCTGCCTCAACTCGTGTACAGGGATGAAATGAAGAAACGAAGGAAAGATGGTGGTTTTATAAAAAAATACTGCGGGTTCCACATGTTTTTTTTATTGTTTCCTCTTTCCTCTCTCTTCTTTTTTTTATTATAATATATATATGTCATGATTGTCGTGGGAGCGCGTCGAAAGCAGCCATTTCTTCTTCTTCTTCTTCTTCTTCTTCTTCTATACATTTTCTTTTCTTTTTTTTTTTTTTAATAATAATAGTAATAATTTAATATTTTTTAATTAATTAATTAATTAATTATTTTTTAAATTTTAATTTAGAATTATATCCTAATTAGATTTAACAATCATCTCCTACTAATTTGCTTACCTCTAAATATTTTTTAAATTTTTTATTAACCCAAATTAACTATTAAAATTTAAATTAAGATGTTACAATGCTTAATAGAAAGTCTATACATTTTGAGTATTTTACTAGCCTAAGCTCTAACAAAAATGACTAGACAGACCATACACGACACAACATTTACAATGTACAAAACGATATCTATGCATGCTTAATGGAAAGTCTATATATTTTGAATATTTCACTAGCTTAAGCTCTAACAAAAATGACTAGGCAGACCATATACAACACAACATTCACTATGCACCAGACTATGTCTACGCATGCTTAATATAAAATCCAAGCATTTCGAATATTTCACTAACCTAGGCTCAATAAAATGACAAGTTAAGCAAACCATGCACGACATAATATCCACTATATACAAAATGATATCTACACATACTCAACAGAAAATCCATGCATTTTCAATATTTCACAAGCCAAGGCTTAACAAAAATGACAAGTTGAGCAGACCATACACGACACAATATCCATTATGCACAAGACGATATCCACACATGCTCAATAGAAAGCCCATCCATTTTCAATATTAAAAAGCATAATTACATCAGATATGAAGAATTTCATGTTGATACTAGCCTAGGTACTAAAACAAGTATCCACATGAAATTTAACATGATATTTCAAGTTTGATATATACAAAAAGCTAACAAGTATATTCAAAACATCTAACAGTTGTTTCTCTATATACAAACAAAAAATATCTGTGATTCTTAATTACCCAACTAGCAATGCTTTCATATACAGAATTATAATTGCTTATGTACACTAAAAAGGAACAATGTGACTACTTCTCATGTTAGGCTAGGATTCTTGCATGTCTTGCAACTGTATCCAGTCTCCTCACATCTTGAATAATGATCAATTTCTTTTATTTTAATCTACAATGAACAAATTAACTTAGGTAAATGTCCACAAATAGAAGTCCAACTTTTATTTTACATAACTTAAAGTTTAACATAAACAATCTAAAGTTTATTTTTGCACAACAGATACTCCAACATCTTTGACAACAGATTTTTTGGGAGTCATATTTTATTTAATTCACATGTCAAAGTTCAACACGAACAAGTCAACCATCACTATTGTACAATAACTAATTTACTCTAAAACTTTTACAGCCAACTTAATAGTTTAGCAACTTTTAGCTTATACCAGTAGGTTAGACTTAATAAAATGCACAAGTAGGCAAACAATATATAATACAATATTTACTATACACAATACAAGGTTCATATATTCTCAACTGAAAATTCATATGATTATACTTTATCGGTAGGTTGGACTTAATAAAATGCTCAAGTTAAATAAATAGTACACAACACAATATTCACAATACACAACACAGGGTTCATATATTTTCACCTGAAAGTCATGTGATTTCAATTTATCATTAAGCTAGACTTAATAAAATACACAACTCAATGTTCAACAATAACTCAAAATTTATTTTTGCATAACAAATACTCCAACATTTCTAATAACAGATTTTCTTCATATTAGATCATATTTTATTCAGTTTATATGTAAAATTCTAATATGAATAAATCAATCATCGCATTATACAACAACTAATCCACTTTAAAACTTTTATGGTCAAAATGGTTTAACAACTTTTAACTCATATTAGCAATAGAATCATAAATAAACAAGTAAACTTGCAAGCTTAAACACATGTGCTTCACACGAGAGACCTATTACAACTTTAACAACTAAAAGATGCACATGCACTGAATCAATGAGAGAGAAACAAAATTGAAAATCCTTATCTCTAAACAATAATGATAGAAGTTTCAAGAAACAGATGATGTTGCTCGAATAAGGAAGACGAAGAAGATCACCAATGGTTGGTGATGTGTAATGCAAGGGAAAATGAGGTAGAGAACCAACGACAATGCACAATACGAGAGGAACAAGGAAGAAGAATGAACAAATAAGAAGATCCCAACCACCATGGTCCTCCTCCGACAACAGCAAGGGGCTGAGTTCTACAGGTCACCCCCCACAACTGCGACTAACGGCAACTTAATACAAAGAAAGAGAGGAAAAATCATGAACTGTGCTTCATTTATCAACACCCACAACTTTTACACTCATCCACACTGGCGATGATCAACAATGACAGAGTGACGACTGGTGAAATGAGAAAAAAGACAAGAAAAACAGTGAACTGTGCTTCATTTATTTCGTTTCTTTGAGGTTTCACACAACTTTTCTGATTCAAATCAAACAAAGGGTAAAATTTTATTTTTTTTTGTGTAAAGAAATATTACAATTGGAGCCTCAAAGCTTACAGAGCAATATCAAATTTGTTTAGGCCCTATATGCAATAAAATCTGTTTTTAAGGCCTTTAATGCTATTCCCTCATAAATATATAAACTTTAGTCCTTTTGATTCACCAAAAAAAAGAGGGGGAAATTCTTAGGTCCTGTTTGGTTAAATGAAAGGAAAGATGACAATGTTTTGAGCTATAAGACATTCGATCTACAACAATGGAAGTAACAAAAGTCTCATAGTATGTTTGATTTACCTCCCAATTGAGGTTGAGATGGCCCAAACCTTAATTAGAAGGTAAAAAGTTCATTAAAAACATCAAAATTTTGTTTGGATAAAAAAGAAATTGAATGGGTGGTGAGATTAGAACGAGTATTTTGGTTAAAGTTAGGAAGGATAACTTTTTAATGAGTATTGGAGGTGGAGCGTTGGGGTTCTCCTCTCTCCCTGTATCTTGTTTAGTCTCTTATCTTTACAAGCTATGCTAGACTACGACAACAAGGTTCACGGCACCAGCCTCTCGATGACAAAGCACACTAGGGTCCTTCTCTATCATACCTAATAGTCTTTCACTCCTTGGAAAAGCTTGTGGTACCAAGCTCACATTGAATTACTTTCTACCACTATTATGCCATCGATTCACACAAGCATCAACAAGGTGAATAACAATCAGCATGATCATCATCATGATCTCCGTGATAGCCTTAATTGTCACCAAGAGGAGGAGGAGGATATTGGAGATTCTTGTTTGAATGCTAACTCTGGTTATGAAGATCACGACAATGAAGAGGAAGAGGAAGAGGAGGAAGGAGAGAACTAGGTGGTCCTTTAGTCGATGATGAGGTCTAATGAGAAGTTGCTTGTCGCCTTTTCAATCTCCTCCGTGGAGAACCATACATCTCAGCAGAAAAGACTAGGTGGAAAGGAGGTCAAAGTAGGGTGACAATGAGGTCCTTTTCTTTGTGCACAGTCACAAAAGTAGACTTACTCGTGTGAGAGGGAGAGCATTTTTTTCTTATGAACAAAAGTAAGGGAGAGGTTGAAGAAGACTCTCTAATTAATTCACATGTTTAATGTATATTCATTTATTTTAGATTTTTAACTCTATTTTTAAAAAAATTTATTTTTATTTTTATTTTTCTTAAAGAAAATGTTAGGTTAATCGCAAGGTTCAATTTTAAATAAAAAACTAAATTAGTCACAAAAAATATGGTAAGTTTCTAGCCTTTTTTTAGTCATTATACATGTAAACTGGCTTTCGAATCAAATTATTAAACAAATTTTAATTTATTCAATTGACTTTTAAAAAAAATATATTCAAACATAAATCACATTAAAATCACACTAACCTTTGTTAAATTTAATCTCAATAAAAGTTTTTTTTTTAAATTTAAACACATACTTAGGCTCCCTTGGGAGAACATTATTAGGAATGAAGGAGAGATGATTCAAGGGGTGGGAGAGATCAGGGTCTTAGCGAGGTGAGGAAAGACCTTTGTTCCCATGATATTCAATTGAACCTTATTTTCTTTCCCTTCCTTCAATTTGGTTTTGGCCTACCAAACGGGGCCTTAGTCCTTCTAAATCATCTTCTGCGGGGTCCACACGAGTCATGAGCCATAGACTTGGGCCAGCCCTTGGTATCATTTATAGGGCACGTGTAAAATATATAGGAGATCAATCAATTTTTTTAAATAAAAAGGCCGAGGTATGATTCACAGGGGACGGGAAAGGGCAAGCATTTCTGAAAAAGCTAGAAGCAGCAGCACAAGGTAAAGTTGCCTTCAGCATATCAGAATATCATCTCGTGGTCCCGTGACGATATAAATAAGAAGAATTTCAACGAAGAACCATATATTTGACTTAATTGCTAGTGAATCTAAAAACAATTAAAACTTCCAATCAGTCCAATAAAATTAAAATGAAACTAATTTCAGCAGTAAAAAAAATAAAACAAACTTGTGGTTCCATAACAATACACACACTTGACACTCCCCATTGAGTGTTATATTATAATAAATTTTATACATCATGTTAAATTTTTTCATAATCAGTTCAACTCATGAGTTTGTGATAATTTTGGACTGTTTGAATATTCTACTAGAATTAGTTGTAGGATGAAAAATGATTTTATAAAAAGTCATTCAAATATTTTTCTTTTTCTCAAATTCCATTTAATTTTGGTTCAACTATTTGAGCAATTCTTGCAATTGACCCAGGTTGATTTGCTTTAAACTATTTAGTTCTTGAAGACCTAAAGAAAAATTTGAGATCCAAAATGGTTGGATCATTTTGACCCATTTTTAACATATATGTATATAAATATATTTTATTTAATTATTTTATTACTAGTTCAACCACTGTGTACTAGATTAAATCATAAGAATTGTAACCACTGACCTTTTGACTCATCGTCTAACTCAACTTTTAAAACATTGCCATTACATAAAAAGTGTAATTAATAAAGTTTTTAAAATACTATTAATTAAAAAGTACAATTAATAAGGTTTTTAATTAAAAATCTTATTAAATATAGATAAATATTAAAAGAATATATAGTTTTAAATATAATCAACCAACTTGTTCAAATATGCAAGTAGTTAATACTGTGTTATAACTAAATAGATGGAGTACACTTCATTTTATCTCTGTGGAAAAACTATTTTATGTCACATGTTTTTCAAGATTTTAAAATAATATTCAATAAGAAAAATATCATCTAAGAACCCTATAATATTTTAATATCAAATAAAGACTTATCTAAAAATAAGATTTTGGGAAAAAATAATTACCTTTATAATATTTTACAAGTCTTGTTTCGATACAAACAACAAAATATTTGACTATTGACAAATTACTATACACAATTAACAAGCAAACATTTGTTCATGAATTAGTTAAGAAACTAATAGGTCTAGTTTGATTTTACAAGTCTTAATTTGATATAAATAGCAAAACATTTAATTATTGACAAGTTACTATACATATTTAATAAGCAAATGTTTGTTCATGAATAAGTTATAAAATTAATAGGCCTAATTTAACCTCACAAATCTTTCTCCAGTGGAAATAATAAAGCATTCGTAGATTGATAAGTTATCGTTCGACTATAAACAATAAAACCATGCCTGTAAGTTTTTATAACTTATTTATAAACGAATCTTCATTTGTTGATTATGTATAGTAACTTGTTAATAGTCAAATATTTTATCATTTATATAGGAATAAAACTTATAATATGCTGTAGGGATAACTAAATTTTTTTTTTGTAAAATTTTATTTTCAGATGTATCATAGATGTGTCAGAGTTGTAGAGATATTTTAGATTTCTAGCGTTCTTCTTTGATATTAAAATGCTATGGGGTCCTTAGGTTATATTTTCCCCATTTAATAACACTTTTCCCAAAGAAATTTACTATTTAATATTATAGCAACATTTTTAAAGACCTTAAATGAGGATATATTTATTCATTATATCATATTTTTACATATTTATCGTATTTTTAATCTATATATAATAAATTTAAAAGGAAAATATAACGAAAAGGTTTATTTCACTGTCATGATACTAGATATAACAATAATTAATTAAGCCTGATTAGCATGGTTTGGAGACACATAAAATATTTTTATTTTTGAATTTATTTTTCTATTCCAGTTCATTTTACACGGTGGATAATTCACTACCAAAAGCTACATGTGCATTTCATGCTTGGAAGCATAGTAACCTTTTCTTAAAATTGCTTAAAATTATATTCACCTCTCTTGATCAATATCTACATTCTGCTTTTTAGCAGGATCGCTTTTTATTTTTTTGCCCCTCTAATTTTTTTCAACACTACATTTTCTTGCTTATCTTTAAAATACATTGAAACATCCTTTACATGTGAAATGATATATCCTTCTGGTAAAAATATAAAATATTTTTAATTAAATATATTTTAATGAATTAATTTATTATCTTCAAACTAATATCATTCTTTATGTCTACCTCTATTTGATAAAATGCCTCATTTAAAGATAAATAGTTGAGTGATTTATTATTAAGAGTATTTTTGAAAAAAAACTTATTAATTATACATGAAAAAATAAAAATGCCTTTTATTTGTAGACATCCAACCTCAAAAAATACTCATATGTTTTTAATGGAGGGGATATGCAATTCAAGAAAATCCCATGTGATTTATTTGTTCTGCTGAGAGGTTTAAAGTGGTTTCTAAAATAGAAATGAAATTGTGTAACTCTAGCTCTTATCTTTAAAATATAGCTGCATTATCCAATTTAATAATCACAGAATAAGAAGGTAAATTCTTAACTATTAAAAGAGCTCCCCTTGTATCAATAGTTTCAGACATCAAAAGTGAATGAGAATGGCAAATGGGGACCCAATTTAAAAGATAATATTAAATAAGGACTTTTCAGCTGTGAAGAAGCTGTTTAAAAATGATAGTTGAGATGGTACTGATTTTTTTTTTTTTTTGGTGAAAAGTTTAGTAATTAAGTCCTTGTGTGACGTAAATTATCGAAGCTTTGAATTGTCATTTTCCCGTGAATACGACCCCTGGACATACCAAATGAGTAACATAACCATGTGGCCCACACACAAAAAAAAAAAAAAAGAACAACATTACCACGATTATCCCTTCTCACAAGAACAATTGAGGCCCATTACTATGCCAAGAGACTCAACTGGCCCATGTTAACGACACAACCCAGGTCCATATCTCTTGGGCTATAGCATGCACTACTCCTTTAGCTCTACCTGAATACCTTTGCCTTCATTAATGGTTTTTTTTTTGATACAGTTATTTGGGTGTTATCATGTTTAATTAAATATAACTTTTTCAAAAGGCATCTTTTACATTTACACGATCTCGAATTAATTCTTGTTAGGAATTAGAACTAAAAAAAAAAATTGATGTCAGTGAATGAAAATGGGCTAAAATATATTTTTCTCTCATAGAAATTATTTTCATTTTGTATCGATCTCATCTTCAATATTTATTTAAGTAAAAATGTAACACTCGATGCAACTCAGTTAAAATTTGACTAAAATATTTACTTGCATTTCAACTCCATATTTATTTTTCTTAGTTAAAACCCAATTGTTGAATTTTGATTCAATGCAATTTAATCCTTATAGTTTTTAATTAATAAAATTTAAATCTGAATTTTGATTCAATGCAATTTAGTTCAAATAATTTTAAATATTTAAAATATTGGTCTTTATATTTCAACACATAAAACCATAAGGATTGAAGTTATTTCTTGATTGGGACTAATAATTAAAGCGATTAAAATTATATAGACCCACTTGCATTGGATGAAAGTTTAGAGACTGGTTTTTAACTAAGTTAAGATTATAAAAATTGGATTGCATTGAGTTGAAATTTAAAGTTTGAGTTTTGACCAAAACAAAGTTTAAAGATTAAATGATTAATTTTTTCAAATAATATTTATGCATAGACATTAAAAACCTTTTCTTTGATTTTTTTTATAATAAACAAGGATGAATCTACATATAGCTAAAACCAGAAACAAATACATTCAAGAGAATACAAAAAAGAAAGGGCCACATTTCAAGCAAATCTAGTCATACTTTCATTATTCACCACCTTATAACAAGAAGGCAAGGGTTCTTTGAAATTTCAAATCGCACTTTATTGCATGTCTTAATCTTTCACAAATAGCTAAACAAAAAATTTAAAAAAAATGAGAAAATCTCTTTGAATTATAAATAATATTCTAATCCTTCAAAATTTTATAATTTTTTTTGAAGTTTATATGACCTTTTCTATCATTAAAGAATCAATATAAATAATTAAATTGTTCTTAATGCAAACATTAATTTTCATTAATAAGTTTTGTTTTAAAATTTATAATTTTTTTTAAATTACAAAAATTCAATAATAATTTACAAGTTTGAATTAAGAACAATTTAGTCATTTATAATAATTTTTTAACGATTAAAAAGTTCACAGAGAGTTCAAGAAATAATAACATTTTGAGAATGAAAATATTATTTATATAATTCAAAAAAAATGTATTGTTATTTTTTAAAAAAATTAAACTCTAAGTGATTTGATTAATATATATGACATAAAATATCCTAAAAAAGCTACTGTGCTCATGACGGTGAACTTAAAATAAAAGGGTTTTTTCAAACAGAAACACACAACAATTTTTGGTGGAAAAAATCACGCACACATTAAATTGGATTTGGCCTGTGTGAACATTTATGTCGATGTCAAGTCCAAGATTCAATTATATTATATGTACAATATTTTGAAAGGTCAAGGGTTCAAGATAAGTGTACTATCATTATCGAAACATGGAAAATGGGGAATGAATCCAATGCACTGCTTCCCCCGACTCCTTTCATTGTGCATGTTTTTATTGGTGGAGTTGCATTGCAGGTCCCATGATTAATATATTTGTATTAAATATTAATAGAATTTGAAATGATTTTGCAGACTCAAAAGCCTCTCTTATGATTAAGTTTTTTAATAAAAAATAAAATTGTACCTTTGTAAAATAAATGAACATTTTGTTAAAAATAGATGAATTTTGATGGTTATTTACAGACTTTCTATTATAAATTTTATTTAGATAACTTGTCAATTTTTTCTCTAACAAGTGTAAATCATAATTTGAATGTTATTTATGAAATATAATTTGGGTAACTTGTAAATTTTGTTCTCCTTCAACAAGTGTAAATCACGTGGATGGCATAAATGAATGGGCATTTGTTACTAATAAATAGATTTTAAATATTATTTTTAGAGTTTCTATTGTAAATATTATCTAAATAATTTGTAATTTTTTTTCAAGTATAAACTCTGTATACTATATGAAATAAACGGACGTGTTATTGTTCATAAAGCAACTTTAAATATTATTTATTGATATTTTGTTGTGTATTTCATGCAGGACAATTTTGTCATTTCACTAAAAACTTAATTGCAAAGGAGATATTTGGGCCTTCAATGCAAATATGTTGTGTTCTGAGGGTCCCCAGTGTAATTCTTTCTTATTTTATTTTATTGTTAATGAA
>NW_026556124.1:0-41654 GCF_029017545.1 Prosopis cineraria | reverse complement strand
ACACACACACACACACACACACACACACACACACACACACACACCAAATACAAATCAAATATCTGCAACAACAAAATAATGCAAGTGTAATAATATACAACCTAAAATTGACAACAATATTCTATTACATATTACACTAAATAAATGTAAATTAGAGACACACAATAGAAATGAACTAATTTCTAGCCTATTAAGCATTCTCCCTCTCTACGTTAAAATTAGAGCCTGTAAAGTGTTAAATAAAAGGGGTGAGTCTTGACACTCAATAATTAAGATAATACTTACCTTATGCAGTTATATGTAAATTGTAAATCAACATTTGCATATAAAACCAAGTTCTTAAATTATATTTAACCACATATCAAAACTTATCATTACACCTTTAACCCGTTTTCATCTCATATACATTAGGTACATGGTCATAATACATTTAGATATGTGACTATGTTAGCCACACGACTTACCACATCACAATTATGTGACATGTCATAAGTTTACATAGGCAATGATCAACCAACATTATACCCTTCTTATTTTATTCGACTAAAATCATAAGCTATAACACTGAATAGGGCTCCATCTGTGTGATTAGACTATCCAATCTCACCAATTGTGAGATGTGACCTAACTAAAAATTAAATTACTCACTCTCGGACATGGCTTCCTCCACTCTTAAATCTCTGGGGTGTCTTATACTTTAAGCTATTCTCCTCGTTGAACTAGTAGTGATAGCTAGGTTTTAGTCCTTTGACAAACTATGGAATAGTCTCCCGACAAATTGTGGGACAAGGTTATACTCTTGTGCACCGGAGGGCAGCCTAAATATCATATGAATTTTCTCTACTCCTAATCTTTAGGCGAGTTCCTGTCTACTAGTCATGCCATGAAAAATGCTCACTCATTTTCACATTTTTATTTATTCATTATCATAATAATCACGTTGTGTTCACAACCGTGTATTACCCAAGTGAGCATTAAGTTTCATTTCCCCTTATCACACAAACACATATATTTTCAATCTCAGTTACTACTCTTTATCAAATCTATTGTCAATTACTCATTCAAAACACATTATAAACACGCAATTCATCTTGAATATCACTTTTACAACTTAAAACTCATTTTGCAATCACTTAAACATATTTTAATGCACATCAAAGTGATTAGAGTGATTAGATAAATATAAGGTTTCATTGCATGGTGCGCTCATTCACAAGTCACAATTCTCAACTCACTTTCCATCTTTAGCTCACCCAATGCCCGCATTGCTTACATTTGTGCTTAGGACATAGCAACTTTCTTTCACTACTATAAGTGATACATTGGTGCTAACAGCATTTCTAAAATCCTCACAAGGTAACTAGTTGAAAGCGTCGCAGTTCATCAGGTTTGCTAATTACATTCATCAGAAAAGCCAATATGATTAACTTCTTGTGTAAGATTGATAATAGCATTAAAAGATGGCAAAATAAATCCAAAATAAAAGAGATGACACAGACCTCATTAGAAAAATTGAGTAGATCATGCTTATAACAGAAGAAAGGGCTTGGATAGGGGGAGTTTTAAGTTTAGAGTTAGAAAAATACAAGCATGCTTAACTAACCCACTAGACAAAGCATCCTCCCACACAGGTGGTAATTGCAAGCTATATGATCCTGTTTGAAAATATATTCTTTTAATCAAGTAGAAGTGAGTGATCATAAAGACATTGTATATCAAATTGGGCAACTAATGGAAATCATTCACGTAGCATATCCCTCCAATTGGTTAAGCAGAGAAATAGTGATACTTTATTTTGCCACCGATGTGTTTTAGTTAGGCCACCATTTGCTCCATTGTCAGAACTCTCCAGAACCTCAAAACTCGCTCGATTATGACATTTTGTGAAAATATGAGGCGTTTTTCTTAGAACTCGTCGCTCGCAAATTGCTCATAACTCACACCGTCATTGATGGTCCCTTAGAAACATCTCTCACCGTCTTTTCCCGTTTAACACGTGTGAAGAAACCAAGTAGAACGTGGTCTTCAATTTCAAATTCTTTTGTTATGATAAAAGCATTTTAGTACAACCAAAATTTGTAAAATGAATAAATAATTCAGTGTGGTCTTTGAATAAAATTTAGTCCCTGAATTGAGACTAATTTGTTTTTTATCTTAATCTTCTTAACCAATTTTTTTTATATATTATATATAAATATAAATTTACTCTTATGGAATCTATCACTCTTCACTCGGCCACATAGGACCAGGCGATGAAATGACGGCGCATGGAGTTTGGCATGCACCAGCTGTATACTATCATCGGCGTCTCTTGCAGCCCTTCAGCTTTGCGGTGCCCCCATGGCTCCTTTATTTAATTATTTTTGTGTGGTGTTATTGCTGGGCCCACCTCTATTTTTAGTACAAGCATATAATCACTACCACCAACTCAGTTATTACAAAGAAAATAACAAGGTCTCCAAATCAGATCTTTCATGGTATCGGATAAAGCAGGCTTAAGCGTGAAGAATAATCGAAATATGGCTGAATTTGTGGTTGGATTGATTGTGCTTATTTTAATACGTTTTTTATTTTATATGTTAAATATAATATCAGGGGTAATATTTTTTTTTACAAATATTAGAAGCTTTAAAGTTTACGATATTTTATTTTTGTATTTGATTGATTTATTTTAAAATTTTAGCATATAATGACTATAAATAGAGATTATATTTTTTATTTAATTTAACTCTAGACTGTCATAAATGATCAGAGTGTGATGAACTTGATAGAGTGTTATTATTCAAATCCATATAAGATAATAAAGAAAGAAAAAATCTCTTAATTCTGATCTCTATAAAATGTTATAGCACAAACTTTAATATTCAAATTAAAATTTAGATTATTTTAATTTAAAATTTTTTAGGGCATAGTCCTGATTTGAAATAACTCTCTTATGTACTCCCTCATTTAAAAATATAAGGAGTTGGATGTTTAAAATATAATGGAAAAATTAATCTTTTAATCCTTCAACTTTTAACTCACTTGTAACTCAGTCCCTCAACTATGACTCGCTGTGACTCAGTCCTTCAACTATAACTCGCTGCAACTCAGTCCCTCAACTTTCGATTTACCTATAACGCGGTCCTTATTTTTTAATTTTTTTTAAATTTTTTTATCAAACAAGAGGGGTAAACAAATGCTCATATATTATTTTAAAATACTCTCTTCTTATTCATTAACGTGAGATAAAAGTTAACATGAAAAAAAAATTAACAAAAGTTAAGGGACTAATTTGTAAGTGATTCAAAAGTTGAGGGATTAAGTCATAGCGAGTGATAGTTGAGGGATTGAGTTACAAATGACTTAAAAGTTGGAGGATTAAAAGATTAATTTTTTCAAATATAATTATTGCTTTTTTTAAAAAAATATCCCTATTGATGAATGATTATATTTATTATAGGGTGTCTAATAAGGATAAATAAAAAATTTAGGGTTAGTTAAAAAATAATTAACTACTTTATTGAGAGTGAGATTCGATTAAAAATGCCTTATATTTTTTAATAGGGGAGTATATTTTATGTATGTCAAATTCAACACTTTATGTTTAAACCACCATATATTATTTTACTTTTAATTTTGAAGCTTGGCCAATTGAAATAAGGACAAATTGAGATATAAATATATTTAAGATTAAAAATATAATAAAAAAACCTTTAATAAAAATAAATATTTTATTTCTAAAAAATAAAAATAAATTTTGAAGTGTTCACGCTGAAATTAGAAGACCCAGAGACACCACATAATATGCCAACCACGACCATCGTCCATCCGGACTCGAAAATACAATAATGGAAAGACTGATACTAATATGGTAATTTCCAAAACAAAAAAATCTGCCCTGCAGCAAAAGCTTTACACGAAATAAATAAAAATATTATATATATTTATTATGGCCTCCATTGTCCCTTTATCTATGCCACTCTGAGCCTACCTGGTTTGCCCTTTGGAACTACCCCGCCCCCCAAAAAAACCAACAATACACAAAAGCATCCAATCCTTCTCTCTGTTGTTTCACTGCAGGAATCGCAAAGCAGAACCCCGTTTCACTGCCATGAACGAATTCTAGATCTGATCTGTTGCTTTGTTCTGTTCTCTTGTTGGATTTGGAGAGGAAAACGATGAAGAGAGATTATCCAGATACCAGTGGTGTTGGTGGTTGTGGTTTGAAAACTGAATGCTCATCAATGTCTAGTGGGAAGATGAAGATGTGGGAGGAAGAACTTGATGCTTCCAGCGGGATGGACGAGTTGCTGGCGGCTTTGGGCTACAAGGTTCGGTCGTCGGACATGGCGGATGTGGCCCAGAAGCTCGAACAGCTTGAGATGGTTATGGCCACTTCTCAGGAAGATGGGATTTCTCATCTTGCTTCTGACACCGTCCACTATGACCCCACCGATCTCCATGGTTGGGTTCAAAGCATGCTCACCGAGCTCCACGGTTCGCCTAATTGTCTCGATCCGTCGGCGCTGTTGGCGAACCACCAAGTTGACGACCCTATTCTGGCTCCGGCCGGATCCTCCGTCATATCTACCGGAAATTTCTCCAATTCGCAGCAGCGGATTGAGAATCTGTCGCACGTCTACCACGATGATTCCGAGTACGACCTCCGAGCAATTCCAGGCAAGGCGGCGTACCCACAAGGCAAAACGACAAATGGTGAAAATAACAAGCGATTGAAAACTTCACCTTCAACCGAATCCTCTCCGTTAACGTCGCCGGCGAGTGTCTCAGAGCAAGCGCGTCCGGTGGTTCTCGTTGACTCCCAGGAAAACGGGGTGCGTCTGGTGCACGCGCTGATGGCATGTGCGGAGGCGGTTCAGCAGAACAATTTGAAGCTTGCGGATGCACTTGTGGAGCACGTGGGCAGGCTAGCGGTGTCCCAAGCCGGGGCAATGGGGAAGGTGGCTACATACTTCGCCGAAGCTTTGGCTCTCCGAATTTATGGTGTCTCGCAACCACCAGTCGATTCCTCCTTCTCCGATATGCAATATTTGCATTTCTATGAGTCCTGCCCCTACCTGAAATTCGCCCATTTCACGGCTAACCAGGCCATTCTTGAAGCGTTCGCCACCGCTGACAGAGTTCACGTCATCGATTTTGGGCTCAAGCAGGGGATGCAATGGCCGGCATTAATGCAAGCCCTCGCATTACGACCTGGCGGTCCTCCGGCGTTCCGCCTCACCGGAATCGGACCTCCTCAGCCCGACAACACCGATGCTCTTCAACAAGTAGGATTGAAACTAGCTCAAATGGCGAAAACAATCAGAGTCCAGTTCGAATTCCGCGGGTTCGTCTGCAACAGCTTGGTGGATCTCGAACCGTCTCTCATCGAGATCCGACCCGGAGAAGCAGTCGCGGTGAACTCCGTTTTCGAGCTCCACGAACTCCTGGCCCGACGCGGCGCCATCGACAAGGTCTTGAGCACAATCAAGGCCGTCAATCCGAAGATCGTGACTGTGGTGGAGCAAGAAGCAAACCACAACGAGCCGGTTTTCCTGGCCCGTTTCACAGAAGCACTACACTACTACTCAACCATGTTCGACTCACTGGAGGGCTCATCATCGTCGTCGGGGTTAACGGCAGCGGCAAGTCAGGAAGTGCTGATGTCGGAGCTGTATCTAGGCAGACAGATATGCAACGTGGTGGCGTGCGAAGGGTCAGAGCGCATAGAGAGGCACGAGACACTGAGTCAGTGGAGGACTCGGATGGGACCGGCCGGGTTCGAACCGGTTCACCTGGGTTCGAACGCGTTCAAGCAAGCCAGCACGTTACTGGCACTGTTCGCCGGAGGAGACGGGTACAGGGTGGAAGAGAACAATGGGTGCCTTCTGCTAGGGTGGCACACTCGGCCCCTCATAGCAACGTCGGCTTGGAAAATTCCGGCGGGCGAGGTTTAGCGAGTTGAGTCAGTGGGTCCGAGTTAGAAGACAGACGAGATGACCAACACTGTCTCTGTACATCAATGATTAACCTGAGTTATTGAGTCAGTGAGTCCGAGTGAGCGAGCTACAAATAAGAGAAAACTGGCCAAGCTGTAATTGTACCTTTTTTTCCCTACCCCCCTCTCCCTTTTCTCGGGTATTAGCATCTTTAATTAAAAATAGATTATTTGTTATATTTTAATTATCTTAATTAATATAAAGGATTAAATAACAATCCTTTTGCTAAATTTCTGCATGTCCAATTACCATGTGGTCACGAGTCATTTTTGGTGGTGTTGCGTCAAATGAATATCTAATCAGGCAATACGGAACAATTAATTCCTTCAGGCGCACGGACGATGAATATTTGTATCTAGTATTAGTTGCATGAAGCTGCTAATTAATTAACATTGGGAAAACTAACAGGGTCGGTGACATATTCTGGAATAATTAAAATGCAATGCAAGTATTTTGTTACTCGATGTAAACATGATACTTTTTATTCCACTTTGCTTGGAAAATTCAGAGAACAGAGAGATTTGGGCTATGTTTTGTGTAGTGTTGCAGGGGATAGCTAGCCCCCCTGGGAAGTGTTCATTTGCCTGCAACTCTGTCTCCTTTGTGGTGGATCGAAGGAAATAAATATGTGTGTGTGTGTGTGTGTGTGTGTTTATATTTAACACGTCTCCGACATATTCTTTCGAAACACAGTATTAATAATGAAAGGGACAAGTTTGTGCTATAATGTAAGGCCATCATTCCCTGAGAGAGAAAGAAAAAAAGCATCTGCGTGTGGTGCTTCATCAGGTTCAGAACCAGTCACAGCCATACTGTGCTGTACTGCTAAAATTAAGCAAAGAAGGTAGATCCATGGCTGGCCTGACACAACCATAACACTTGTTTGGATCGCTCTTTAACGCCATTTCATCACCATTCAATGGCTTTACTTAAAAACACACAGATCTTGTCTTTTTAGTTTTTAATACACTCACATACATGGCTCCAGAAGCATCATTACAAGCAATAATACCACCTTTCGCCCACCAAAGAACTGGTTAGATCAGCGTTTGATCCTGCTCGAAACTTATCCTCCGTTTATCTGCTACATATCAGTTATTATGCAACACATTGACCCTTCAGAATCAAGCTATATATATATATACCTATATATCATGATTATCATGGTGGTGTTTGGTTTCAGGGTGAGTTTTCTTGTTAGGTGAAGTGCTTGATAGTGTTGGACCCAGCGAACCTAGACGCGTGCGTGACTGTGTGTTTGTTGAGACTTGAAAGGGAAAAAGACGAGCCGTGCCTGCACTATTTCTCTCTTTTTTCTTTGCCGTTTTGTATATATAGATATAGATACGTTATGCATGTAGCTAGTGCTCGTGGATCTGTGATTAATTCCTTTTTTTTTCTCTTCTTTGTTCATGACTTTGTGATCGATGAGAAATATTGAATGTTAGCCACGTCGTTTATTTAGCCACTTGCCCATTTTGTTCAGTGTTCGAAGTGCATCGTTAATTTTATGGTATACGTATTTCCTGTTTATGGGTATGCAATGACTAAAGTGATGAGATATATAGTGCAAGTAGGGCGTGATGATATCAATAATTGAACCTTAACATTCGAAGTGGTTGACAAGATAAGTATAGTTGGCCCCACATCGAAGCAATTATATTGCTTAATTTGTTTATGATAAATATAATTCACTCTGACTAAATTAAAAAAAAAAAGAGAGAAAGAGCATATATGCTTGATTAATGTTAAAAACTTAAAACTATGATTTCTCAAATGTAAAACGAAACACACATTAAGCATGAGAATTGAATAGATCATAATTATAATTTGACAAAATATATAGATCGATTTAATGATTAATGATAGTCTCGACTTTTTTGATGTGCAAGTGAAAAGGATTAATTGTATGAAAAAATTACCTTCCATTAAATCTGGTAATGCTCGAATTTAATTGATATGATCCGCAATTTAAAAATTAATTACTAGATAATTATATAGAAGAAGAAGGCTTTTTTTTTTGTTAAGTTTTTATATCGGAAATAGTGTTGAAAATATCACACAATGATGATGAAATGAAAGAAATATTCTTACCAACAAAATTTAATATAACTATAAAATTTGTAAGTGACTGGATTGTTGACAACTTATAAACCATGTGGTTCATAACAAACTCCATGCGATGTATATATAAGTTACTTTAGTTGATAATAAATAATTGAATAATAAAATAGTCAAAGCAAAGTTTTTAATTTAATTTCTATTAACAATGGTTGAAGTGAGTATACAAAGAACTCAATATCTTCTAAATAAGGTCAATAATCCATATATATTATATAGGAGAGTTACATCTGATCTCTCTTTTCATGCTCATATCATATTTTAGTTCAAGTTAATTACACTGCATATCATATAGTTATTGCCAGTGACCCATGTGCCAGAATAGCACGCGAACACTCCTCTTGTAACAAGGAGGATATACATGTTCAAAACTAAAATGGGATGTGGGGAGAATGTGTGCGTTTCTTTTCATTCGAAAATGAGTGTGAATATAGGTAACAGAGTATAGGTAATTATAATTGTTCCCGATAAAAAATATATCATTTAGTTGTGAATTAAAAAGAAGAAGAAAAAGAAGAAAAGCTTATATATAATATCTAATACTATATAATTATATTTGTTTTCATAGAAGACTTGTGATTAATGTGATTATAAGTGATAGCCTAAAGAGGGTAATAGGGTAAAGTAAGAATAATAATTATGAAGGTGAAAGAGAAGGAATCATGAATGGGGAGTGATGCAATATATGTGACAGGTGTAATTTATAAAGTGGTGGGTTGCTAGTCATTATATATGAATATTGCTAGGAATTGTAATGCCATGCAAGGCCCTTAATTAGACACAGGCACAGACAATGCATTGTGTTAAGTCAACACGATGCTGGTGGTGTTGATAATCAAGCATTATATTACACCAACAAAGAAATGATGATCAATAGGCATCCTCAACACCAAAAAGTGACAACCCACTCCCTTCCAACACAACCCAAAATATGTAACGATCTTTCTTCCAATAAATTCTTGTTTGAATAATTCTGTATACACACTTCATCATATTCAAAAACAAAAACAAAAGAAAAAAGAAAAAAGATTTGCCGCTCAATTATTTTGATTTGGGATATATCAGCAATCACACCATTTGACATATTGATTGTGCCTAGCGAAGTTGCTCTAAAGTCTAGATTACATATCATCAAGGGTGTTCATAAGTCCAGTTAATTAAGCTTAATTAGTTCAACTTTCGCGTATTGCTTTATGTAATGAACAATAGAGCCACGCAGATGACACTTTATTTAGTGTCTATTCGGCTCGATGTACCATGTTGAATAGAGCCTAGCTATATAATTAGTTGAATACTACATCAGAGAAAACAATGAAAATCTTTTTGATAAGATTGCAATGGAGGGTAAAAACTATATTAAATTGAAATAAAATAAACCCTAATGTTTTAAATCATTATCATTGAAATCGGGGGAGAGAGAGAACATATTTCATGGTATTGGGGGCATGAAACTGACAAGGGCTTGACCCTGCATTTGAGAAATGACTCCATCATCAAGCACTGAGGATTGAACAGCTTTGCTTTATTTCTTCCATGAAGAAAACATGAAGGGCCCTCTATGAGTCTACCCTTCAATAAAAGATTCTTTTCATCACCCCCACCACTTTTCAAGTGCTCTTCACCACTTTTCATTCAACCACCTCCTTTTCTTCATTTGAGGCCCTTCCCTACCTACTTGTGTGATCTTCTTCCTTTATTTATTCTTTTTTTATCAATTAATTAAATTACATATACTTTTTCTTGTTATTTTAATGTATATGCAATGACTTTCCTCCCAAATGATCACAACTGTTATCAAGTAATCATATTTTTGACCTGCATGCTTTTGGGTAAAGAAGTATTTCCAATTGCAACGCTTTCTAAATATAATTCCTTTACAACTTTAAAAGTAACAATTTCTTTTTCCACAATGGTTGAAGTTTGGTTATTAAATTATTCTGATATTAGGTGATGGTTTTTTAGTGCGTTGAATATTTTCTTTTTTTTTCTTCCTTGACCATAAAAGTAGTTTAGATGAATCTAGTTTCAATAACTCATTAGAGCTTAGACATGCTTTCAAGTTCAAAACATTTTTATAGAAGTACTTGTCGATCATCTATCAATAAGGCTCTCATATTGATAAAGATCTTTAACCTCAATCTTATGAGTTATCTGTCAAATATTTATTATATATAAATAAAAAAATTATACTATCAAAAATGATTTGCATTGTTTATAGTTTATAAATAGTGTGGCTTTTATAAATTTTGTCATCTATATCGATATATTCGTAGATCGTAAATTAAATTAAACTAATTATGAATATGGGATAAATAACGCTTACTCACTCAATTTAAAAATATAAGCTATTTTTAACCAAATCTCACCCTTCAATAAAGTAGTTATATATTTTTAAATTAATCCTATCTTTTCATATTTACCCCTATTAAACACTTTATAATAAATATAAAGTCACTATCAATAGAGGTACTTTTAGAAAAAAATATAATAATTATACCTCGAAAGACTAAAAATATCTTATATTTTTTAACACCCAACTCCTAAAAAATATTTTATATTTTTAAACAGAAAGAGTATATATATTTATTATGTGTTGTGTGTGTTCTCCACTACATAGTGCAAATATGTAAGAGAATATTGTTATAAATGGAAAAGCATGTGAATTTATGGATACTGCATGTTCACAAAATCGAACTGAAATAATTTTTATTTAAATATATAATGTGTTGATAAAAGAATGATGTTTAGAAATGAAAAAGAAAGGTGGGTTTGGGGTTTGATGAGTGTCCATTGTGGCATTGTCAATCTCAGGACTGATCCACTGGTTGATAAGAGATAGGCGGCATCCAATCGGAGCTTTCTCTAACCTCAGAAACCACATTAGAAAATCATCAAATTAGAAGTAACATCAATTATTAGTTAACCTTCCTTTTCTTTTAATTTCCTGATTGATTTGCAATACAGCTGAGCTGATCCGTCGGTTTGAATTCTCATAATAATGAGTTAATTGGTATTCTTTCATTCCGCGTGTTAGTGTCTCATTATCAATCCCTTTTATACGTACGCACAGATAAATATATACACACGCACCCACCTTATCTATTCAACAAATAACAATAAAAATTAATTATCTCTTAAACTCAAAAGTTGACCTTCCCATAACTTTTCTTTTCTCCTATTAACCTTTCACCCCTTTTGATATTAATTTGGATTTGGGCGGTTATTATTTACTCGCTTAGCTTTTTCATTACTAAAATAAAAATTTTCAATTATTTTTCTTTGCGTCCTTTTAAAGGTTTCTTTAGTACATTGAACTTTTCACTAAAAAAATCTTAAAAAATAAAACTCATTGTGACGTGTCTAATTTTTTTTTTTTGGTATGGTACATTGAACTTTTCACTAAAAAAATTTTAAAGGAAAGGTATTTTTTTTTTTAAGGAAATTTAAAATATATTCCGTGATTGAACATCTCAAATACATACAAATTATGAAATGGAAGTACTGTTAGGTCTGAATATCTCAATTCATATAAACTAGTAAAATAATGTATACGTACCTGAAGAATTCATGAGTACTAAAGAGATCTCGGTTACCTCGAGTATATGCAGGTACACAACCCACAAGTCCCCAAAGCCTTCAGAGAGTTCAGAGATAATATTTGTGTAGAAGAAAAAATGAGTCGTGTGTTTGTGGTTACCTAGAAAAATTATGAAATGGAAGTACAGCATATCAATTACCTAGAAAAAGGTTATTTAATTTAAAAAAATTGTGGAAACTCGTTTACAATCCTTTGATTTTTTTTTCGACAAAAAAAAAAAGGAATCCTCCGATTTTTGAACCATGCTTATCCTAGAATTGTTCTTTTGACTAAAATCACTATCCCTCAGTCTAAAGAACAATCACTTATGAGTAAGGACCACCACAACTGGCTTTGCTTCTAATTTTACATTTGCTTCAGATTCAGCCCCTCTTGTATTGTCCTTTTCTGAGTTTTCTCGTTTCCTCTCTGATATTTTTATTTTAAATTATTCATATTTAATTTGTTAAAATTTTATCTGAAAAAAATTAAAATTAACATTAAGAAGAAGAATAAAAGGAGAAAGAGAAAAATTATAAGCCAATTTGATTCTTTTTTATTTTTTACAATTTTTTCACAAAACTATTTTTTAGAACGTGATTTAACAATTGAAAAAAAAAATGAATTGTTTGCTTTGAAAGCACTTCCAAGAATAAAACAAAAGAATAATTTGGAAATATTAATTTAAAATCCAGTTTTAAAAGACAAGAATAGTTGTTGCATTTACTTGCGTTGTGTAATTAATGTTGATGCAAAATTTTCCATATAATATTAATGAATAATTATAACATGTTTTTCAATATAATAAAAACAATATATTTTATAAAAAAATAACACAAACTTTTTATACTTAGATCCAAAACTGACTTGGTTTTAAAGAAAGTGTTGTTACTTGTTAATAACATTCAAAATTTCATATAAAAAAGAAAAAATTGTTATAGTGAAGCCACATCCAATTCGTAATTTTGTTAGTTGTTCTCGAAAAAATGTCCATTATAATTTGAGTTTCGATCTAAGCATTCAAAGAGATTTAAACAGAAAAAAAAAGAGTTGAGAAAATGAACGTATAAAAAGATAAAGAAAACTGATAAATAAATAAAATATTTGATTATAAAAAATAACTATAATATTATTTCTTTTTTTAGATGCATGACAATTATAAATACACAACTATGGTACTTGAATTTTTTTAAAATAAATTCAATAAAAATAAGATGCATAAGAGGAAAAATTTATATAAAAAATATATTGATGTTTAATGATGGATTTGTAATTTTATTAGCAGGCCCATGAATAATCCAGGAGATTTTGGACGAAGAAAAAAGAATGATCCAGGAGAGAAAATGACTGATTTTGTTTTTGCTACAGAAACAAGTGATGGATTTGTACAGTTAAACTTTTCGAAGTATAGACTATTTTTTTTTTATAAAAACAATACAATTTGTTTTGGTATAAACCATCCAGTATTTTGGGGTATTCTGAATTCGTTGCTCACCTCAAACTAATCCAGACCTCCCCTGCGAGAAGACCTTACAATGATAGCGAGGTTTTGATAGGATGATCCCTTTGAGGTTGTGTTAATTATCGTGTCTGTCACTCTTTAGGATTCAAACCTTTATTCTAAGAAACGTCGATAGTAGCTCTTGTTAACTCTGTCGGGTGCCCATCTATAAAAAACAATGCAATTTTCGTATGAAAAGATTCGGACTTAAACATTTTGATTGGGCCTTTATGGCTAAGCATAAATATGGGCCTACCATCAGACATTTGCAAAAATTATTAATCTTTTGTTTACGTGGTTTAAATTGTCGCGGCCCCCGTCTCATTATTATTCTTCATAGAAGGAGTAATTATTCATCAATAAATCAGTTATATTAAATTTTAAGGAAATCAATAATCCCTTCATTTTCAAATATAAGGAAAAATAATAAATTCATATAGTTTAATAAAGTTCGCTAAGTATAATAACTATGCATAAAATTTAAAAAATTAGACTAAATTATCCATCTAATTAATGAAACAAATTTGTCTAATAAAAAATAAAAATAATCTTTATGAGAGACAATGTGGAAAAAATATGATAAACATTTTTTGAAATTTGCAGTCTTGCTTATAAATAAAAAACCAAAAAACACATAGTATGTCCTCTTATATATACTTCCCCTATTTTGAAACATAAGAGAAACTATCATATATATCTCTCTTTGCTTTGACTTATAAACAAAACTATAAGTTTCAATAAGTGTTTATCACTTTTTTTTTTTCAAATTGTCCCCCTAAAGTTGATAATTTGGTCCAAAATTTTTAACTTTAAATATAATTATTATACTTAACTAACTTTATTAAACTGTGTGTATTGATTATTTTTTCCTATATTTAAAACAAAGCGAGTACATCTTTTGGTGATAAATGAGCCAATTATTCAAGACTAAGGAAGTCATTAAATAATCTAAGTTATTGTACTCCCTCTATTTACAAATACAAGAGAAAAATAACCAAATCACACAATCTAAGAAAGTTAGTTAAGTATATATAATGATTATTTATAAAATTACAATTTTTTATTAAAATATCCATATAACTAATGAAAAAAATTTGTCTCATTAAAAAAGATAATTATGAGTCTTATTATTGATGATTCATTAATCATATAGACATATGAGATCAAGCAAATGAAAAAGAATTATAATTTGAAAAATTTTATTAAGAAAATGGTTTGAAGCAAACTACTCCCATCTTTATTGTAAAAAACAAAACTTTTAACTGCTTTACTAAAACTAATGAAAAGTGATTAAGTTATTGATTTTGTTTGAAAATGTAATGTATTTATATTTTATCCATACTTAAATAAAAAAAATTCAAATGTGTATTATATTTTTAGAGTAAGGGTGCATTTTTTCTCCTGAAATATTCTCTAAGAAATTTTGACCTTAAAGTAATTAATATGGAGCATTTTTGCTATTGCCATTAAATTCCTAATGTTGACCGTTTGAAAATACTAAATGAGACTACAACATTAACTGTTAGGAAGTTTAATGATAAAGGCAAAAATATTTTATTTTAATTACTTTAAGTATAAAATTGCTTTGACTAATAGTTTAAAATATTAGGTATTCATCGAAGAATACTTTCGAAATAAAAATGTACTTTTATCCTAAATTTTCACCTGCAATTTTTTATGTTATTGTGAAAACATAGTTAATTCCTTCAAAGAGAGATTATTTAAAAAAAAAAACTTAACTATTATCCCATGGAGCAATTTATAATAAGACCATCCATATCTTTCAGGGGCCATAATTGGAGGGAGTATTAAGGGCAGTCATGAATACTTCCTGCGAAACTCCATTCTTGTCCATGGCAAGGAACGAAGCAATGGACTAAACCTTCACATCATCCCTAAAAAGGGAGAATGGAGTCCCATGATGAGTTTTAATGATCTCATAACTTAGTTCAGATGATGCAGTGCATGATGATGCTCACAATATTTTGAAGAATGCAATTTCTCTAAGAATTTTGAAGAGAAAATTGTTTTCAATTCTCACTCGAACAATTTAAATACATAAAATTATAAAGTCTAAATAATACAAAATCTTAATGAATTTTTAGGTGTGCTGATAGCACCACCCTGATTTTTAAATATTTAAAATTAAGACTCTATAATTTATTATTTCCACTACTGATTTCCTTACCGTTAAAATTAACAACTTAAGCCATCTCATTTTTTAAAAAAAAAAGAACATAAAACTTTAACACATGACACTCAGTATTGACATGAAATTGTAAGTATTTTAATAAGATTTAAAAAAATGCACAAAGCCATTTTGTCATTTATGAATTAGGAGTTTTAAGGGAATCAATTAGTGGCCTTAAGCAATTTTTAAATGTCGATAAGATACTTAAAATAATAGAAATTCCATGTCTATGCCAAGTTCTATCTGTTAGAGTGATGTTATGGCATGTTACTTAATTCAAAAAGAGTGGGATGGTATAAACATTAGGTTTGACTAATTTTAATAGCAAGGGGTCGCTAGTTAAAATGTAAAACTCTAGGGTCTTAGTTTTAAACATTTAAAAGTGGAGGTGATGATATGCAACTCACTCAAAGTTTATGAATTTTGTATATTTTATCCAATCTCAATATTGCCCTAAAATCCTTGTCCTTTATTTAAGTTTTCAATTATGGATGAAAAATTATTAATGATTAATGCTTAGTTGTTAATTGAACAACTTTGCTAACAACTATTCAGTAGCAATTGACAGTTTTAATATTGGCAACTTTGATCGGATATAATTCTTCAAAGTAATTTTGTGATTTCGTGAATTTTTTATTTTATTTCTTGCATGGGACTGGGAGTAATTTTTTCACTTATAAATGGCAAGGTCTCGACTTATTCTGTCATAAAGTTTTTGAAAGTATTTTTTTATCAGAAATCGTTTCTTCCCAACTAATTCTTACTATTTTTCCATTAACTGATGCCGGAAGCAATATTTTGAATTTTAATAATTAGTATCAACGTTGGAATCCAAGGCAGCACAAGTCTATCAAGTATCAACTATTTACTCGTAGAAAAATATTATTACAAATCCAAACTTTTAAGAAAATTAAAAATGACATATTGTAAGAAAATTAATAATAGCAAAACAATAATGACATTTTATAGCCTCTCTCTCTATATATATACATGAGCCAAACGTTTTTTTTTTTTTTTACAGTTATAAATGTTTGTCAAAAAATTGATATATTACAAAATGAAAAAAAAGTCTGTGAGTGTGAGTCTTCTGTTCTGGTGACAGGCCCATGGATAGAAACAATGTCTAATACTCCAACGTGCGGGGGCCAAGGTGCATATAGAATGACAATTTAAGCATTTTTAATATAAAATTTTTGTAGATATAATCTATAATATAAGACCAAACCAAATAAATAATTAAATATTTATTATATTTTATATAATAATTAATTTATTATATTTATCAATGATATAATGTTATATATTAATTATAAATCCTTTATAAATTTTTAAGTACCTTTGTACATGTTAAATTATGTACATTTAAAATATTTTTTTTAAAAGAAAAAATAGATTTTTAAATCTTTACGGTCTTATTCAATTTGAATTAAGTACTTACAATTTATTTTATTTTAATTAAAATTTTATAGTTTAATCAATTAAATTTTTTAATCGCTAAAAGTGAAAATTCCTTATATTTTTTTTAAAAAATAAAATTAAGAACTTTTATATTTTTATTAAATAATTATATGACTTTAAAGGTAATTAAATAATTTTTATAACTCAAAATTTATAAAATTAGGTTGTCTTTTAAATATTTTTATACATGTAGAATTTTCATAAAAAAATTGTAATAAAAATATAAACAATGAATTAAATCATTTTTTTATTTGTTTAAAAGTATTAAATTAAATTTTCTGCAAATTTCAAGAACATTTTTATTTTATAAAATTTAATAATTCATTGTTAATTTTAACCTTCAAGAGTCAATATATATAATAGATAAAATAATAAAGATTTGATTAAAATAAAATAAACTATAAAAAATTAATTTAAAATTGAGTAAAACTATAAGAATGCAAGTATATTTTTTCTTTTAAATGAAAAGATGAACATGCATAATATAAATATTATCTAAATGAATGGTGAATATTGAGCAATACCCAAAATATTCTAATAATTAAAATAATAAAATATATTTTTAGTTAAATATAATAAAAGAGAATCTGTATGTGAGAGAGGGGTGTGAATGTATCAGTGTATATATAAATAGAACAAAGAGAACCAGTCAACCTAGCCCATGAAAGGCTCGAACTTTAAACGGCTAAACTTAAACAACCTTGTTTATACCAAAAGAACAAAAAAAAAAAGCTCGCACAAAGCTTGACCTTTGACTTTGTAGATTTAAGGTCGCCCAGCAGGTTATATGTTCTTTTATATTTTTCAATATTTTTTGTCATTTCAAATAAATAGGCAAAATAAAAATAAAATAAATGTTATAAAATTCTTGATTTAAATTATAAATAGAAACTTTTGCAGATATAGCTCATATTATAGAAACAAACTAAACAAATAACTCAACATTTATTATATTTTATATTATGACTGGTTTATTATATTTGTCAATGATATACCGTTGTATATCAATGATAAATTTCTTTTACATTTTTAAATTTTTGATGATAAACTCTGTATATATCACTAATAAACCTGTTGTATAACAATATAACTAGCCACACTCTTAAATTTTTAAAAAATTGATCTATATTTTTAAGGTGCAAAATTATTTTTAACCAGTGAGCCAATTTATCCTTATAAATATTAGCAACTAAAGTATTAAATCATTGTTCAAAGTTAAACAAACCAAATGATTTTTCTATACACCTCAACAAGATAATAACATCCAAACATTAGCATTATGATCATGTAAAAGAACTCTTATTTCAAGTAATCAAATATTAAAACTTATAATTTTAGAAAAAAATCAATTAAGAATTGTTAGAAAAAATTTATATCAATTAAAAATTACTTGTTAAAATTTTAATGAATCTTGTTGATTTGGGTTAGTTTTTTATCAATAAATATCTATTCAAATTTTAACAACTTATTTTAAATTAACAACGATTCATTTAGCTTTTTTTAATTTGGATTGTGATAATAATTAATTCTTAATTGATATAAATTTTCTTTAATGATCCTTCATTGTTATTTTTCTATAAATTTCTTATTCAAATCATACAATCTCAAACAGCATAAGTATAAAAAAAATCCCTTGTCAAAATATAATTTACAAATATTAACACATGCATGACATAAATCAAATCATTATCTAAAGTCCAACTTAAATAAAACAATTTTAAAGTTCAAACAAGGAAATTATTTTTTAAAATTAAACCAATTAAAACATCATGCATGGTTCAATTCTAGAGAAAATAAAATAACATCTAAATATTTCAAGCATTATTGATAAAGTCAAACATACTAACAATATTAATATAAATAATAATATTTAAAAAATAGAGGATAAAACATAACTATTAATTTTTATAGTTTTATCTCATTTTATTATGTCGATGCCTATACTTTTAAATATGTCCATAGAGACGATTACGTGACATTAATTAAAATATTAAATTATATGATGTGTAACTAATAATATTAATGGGAATGTTAATATGTTTAAAATACAATGAGTTGGTAATTTAAATTAGCAGGAGGTAAAAAAAAGGACAATTATTTTTTGACAAATAGTAAAAGGACTTGGAACATATTAGAAATGATTAATAAGAACATAGAACATTAGAAAAAAGTATAAAAATCAATAACAAAATATAATAAAATTAAAAAAATCAGTAGTTATGTTTTTTTAAAAAATAAATAAATAAAAAGGCTTAAATAGAATGACTTTCAAACCTATTTTTAAGTTTTAAATTTCAAGCTTGACCCTAGTTATTACTAGACTTAAATGGCTCAACTTGTTTCCTTGGCGCTGCATATAAGGATGACATACCCCATCACCCCATTTTAAGTTGGATTAGTCAGAATCCAATATAAATAGGGCAGGTTAGTTACAGGGACCAAAATGTCCAAACAGTTTTGCACAAGTTCCAAATACAGAAAGAAAACTTATTGAGAGGTCATGGTCCTAACGTGAAAATACATTTTTACGGAAAATAACAATACCCTTCCTTCTCTCTTTTTTTAAATTACATTAAAGTCTCATATAAAAAAATTAATTACTATAAGATCTATTAACAATTGAATTAAACTATATTGACAATTAATTTTATTATCAATACAATTTAGTTCAATTGTTATTGAATGTTATAGTAATTAATTTATGTATATGAGACTTAATTATAATTCTCTCTTTTTTTCACCGATATGTTAAAATCATCCATGAATATTCAATAAGTACTTTGTAGATGAGTGCACAAAAAGGAAAGATGTCTTGATATTTTTGCTGAAAAAATTATTGTCGCTCACACATCATGATCCCCAATATGCACCTTACAAGCTTTATTTCCAAATTTAAGAGTTAAGCTTAAATATCTAAGCTTTTGGTCATATGGCCAATTTTCCCTTATCCTCCTTTGAATCACAATATAAGTTATTTTTTAAAATTTTTACCTAATTCAAAATATAAAAAATTAAATAATTTTTATATTTATTTTTTCAATTAAGCTCTTACCTCGTTATTACTCTTTTTTAAAAAAATTATGCATTGAAAGTTTAATTACTATTATCAAAGTTCTTATATAAAGTATTCAATGAAGATATAAATCAAAAGATGTGGATATTTTTAAAAATTTAAAATTTCATCTAACATTATTTTTAAAATGTGAATAAATTAATTATAATTTATGTTGTAGTTGGCAAAGAGTAAGTATCAAATGCTCAACTTTAGGCCCCAAAAAAAAAAATTGCTCAACTCTTTTCTTTTCCTTTTTTTAAAGTTTTGGGGGAATCGTGTTATCTAATAGGAGTGGGCGATCTAGATCTAGCATGGGCTGGCTCCGTCCCTGCCCGGAGAATGCACCATTATTATTTAACTCTGAACTTTGGAATCCCATGCTAATATCACTCTCATAAACTCATTAATTAATAGTGTGTGTGTTTATAGTATATTCATCACAATGGCTCTGTTTCATTAATTTAATTGAACTGCCCCACAACCACGATAAAGGATTCTGCATGGGATCCTAAACCTTCTCTCTTTTTTTTATTTATTTATAATCAAAATCTTCACAGATTGAAATTCCCAAATCCTTGCATAGTTGTATTTAACCCTAGGACCACACTGTGGGCCATTGAGCATGAAGGCGGCAACATTGTTCAAGCTGTATCCTTGCCTCATTTGGAGCAGAAAACTACGTTTTTGGCTGTTTTATAATTTTTTTAAATCTTTCCGCATTATATTCTATCAACTAATTAAATTAGTTTAAATGATAGGTGTTTTTGCCACTTTATAATCAAGTGATAGGGAGTTCGAATTCTAGCCTTTATATATTTGTAGTATTTTAGTTGGGAAGGGTTTGCACATTGTCTCTAGTGCCTTTGAGGAAATAATATTTGTTGTCAACAGGATGCACTCCTTGTAGTTACAAAAACCATATTGTACTCTAATTTACTCTTTCCAACCATATATATATATATATACAGGATATTTTTAATTAAATCTTGCATATTAATAAAAATTTATTATTTACTTGAAAGCATATAAAACCACACCAATTTCTAGATTTGCCCCTAATGATGTCACAATTAATACCATGATGATAGATAAAGCATATAATTAATATTTCCTCATCTTTTTCAAACAAGAGCAAAATTAATTGATTATTTAAAAATATCATGATAAACTTTATATTTAGAAATAAAATAAACTTATAAAAAACTTTCTATATAAATGGACGAAGGGAATAGATCACAAGGATTTTGAAGATCTCTCAACAAATATCTAGTGTAACTGTACACGTTTTCTTGTTTAAAATTGGATGGATTCAAGATTTTTTTAAAAAAAAATTGCTCCCTTCCATAAATAGGAATAATTCTTTAGTCACTTCACAATCTCCCACCAAACTAGTTAAATTCCCCAACCACGCAGGCCTCTTGTCTCTCCACTCCACATAACCTCTTGCGCTACTCCAACATTTCATCACTTCATACCACCTATCATTTCCTTCGTCGCCAAACCACCTCTGAAAGCCATAAAGATGCAGTCTATGTTGCCGGAGATGATCAAAGTTTTCAAGTCATTGGAAAGTTAGGCTTCGCAAAGGGTTCTTCCACTATTGAAGCCGGTGGAGCAAAGTTGGCAACTGCAAAACTTGTTGCCAGACTCATTATTACCGTTGGATGAGTTCAACGATCAAGTCAAGGCGCTCCACGATCGAACGGTTGAGCTTTTAGATGCGGGTGATATGATAACAGAGGATGCTCTTCCAACGTACCAAACCACGATAAACAATTTGGAATGCTGAGGAAAATGGACACGGTGACTTGCTTGGGACTTGTCTTTATCCATCTGGCAGAGTTGATATGTTGATGATTGAGTATACCATTCAATACCTGATCGGGGATGGCATTGAGACTTAGTTTAAACAATTTTTTTTTTCAAATTTCTTATTCTAGCGTGGCTGACTAAAAGCAAGGAAAAATATAAAAATAGAATATTCCAAGAGTGTTTTTTTTTTTAAAAAGAGAATTATAGTATGGCTACCTGATTTAAAAAATTATAGTATGTTCCTAATTCCTTCCTTGGAAGACATGAAGTAATAATAGCCAACAACCTTTTTGAAGCACTAATTCGCGTTTGATAATGTATCAAATAGTGTTTAAAGTGATCAAGTCCATCATAAATTAAAGGATTAAAATAAGCTTTTTTATGTATAATATTGAAAAATTGGGTCAATTTAGTCGATTGGATTAATACACTATTGAGTCAATGTTTTATCAATTTAATAAAATATTTAGTGTATAGTTGGCATGATCATGATTGGATTATGATATCGAATATTAGCTCTTGAATAAGTGTTTTAACTAGTTCAATAATCAATTAATCTAGTTTTTACTACCTTGCTCATGAAGTGCAGATGCTTGAACTTGACACTTGTAGCTTTTGTGTTTGTGTGTGTATGTGTGAGATAGAGAGGGATCATTTGCTTAATTATCTTTCAACTATTTTCTATTATAAATGTATTACACAAATTTAATAAATTTTAAAAAATAACGGCATGACATCTCACATATAAATTTTAAAAATTCAATACCTGTTAATGCAATTTAATTTCCATTCTAAACCACAAACATTTCTTTTTTTAAGTAATCAATTAAACACAACTCACACAATCACACGTCAAAACAGGGTTCAAATTTTAAATCTTGTCCTTGTAGAAAAGTGGCATTGTTGTTGGGACTATTTGTCATTGGCTAAAAAAAAAAACCACAAACATTTAATTGTGCTTAAAAACAAGAATATTTCTTACACTGATATTGTTTTAATTGATTGTTGTGATTGCAAGATCCAGGACTTGAGAACAATCCATATTTAGGTCTTGTCTACACAACATTTCAAGAGAGAGCTATTGTAATTTTCCATGGGATTAGCATTAGGCAAACGAGTTACGGGCCAATCTACAGGCTAGCATATGCGGGCTGGTATTTTTGTGGGTTAAGTTGGGCCAACCCGTCAAATAAAAAGGGTTTAAAAACCCAACCCAATCCTTTTTCTAACAGGCTAGCTAGCAAAAAATTATTAAAATTTTTTAATAATTTAAAATTTATATAATATTTATTTCATATTTTAAAGAAAATTAGCAATTAAATAACTTATAAATAAATAAAATAAATATAGAATTCAACCAAATAAATTCATTTTGCTATATTTTTACTATTAATCATCTTTTCTTTTAGGTGTACTATCTTTTTCACTGAGAAAGAAAATTTGAATATAAATTCATATTATTTTTCTCAACGAATTCATATTTATGATTTCAATTAATAAATCTCATGAGATTCATAAATAATATATATTTAAAATATTTTTATAAAAACTAATAAATTATTAATTTACAAACCATAACAAAAATTTTATTTGCAAATTGTAAGAAGGATTTACACTATATTTTAAATGTAAAGAACATATTTAAGAGTCATAAATTATATATTTGAAAAATATTATCATTATTATAAATTTATAAAAAAATAATGTGATTAAAAATAAAAAATTATTTTTTTAAAAAAATTCTAGCCTACTAGTTTTGCGGGTTCAACTAGCCCAGCTCATTTTAAAAAAAGGTCAATTTATTTAACCTAACTCATCAAATTTTATGAGTTAAACAGGCTAACCTGCGATCTTGATTCATTTTCTCAACTCTACATGTGATTACAGCTCATTTAGCTAAAGAAGGCAGTGATCTGGTGCCTGCACGAATATGCGCCACAATTGCTGTAGCCGCAAAATGACATGAGAATGCTGACTCAAGGTAGAGTTGGTAAACGGGCGGGCCTAGCCCATATGGGCTTGGCTCTTATGGGCCTAGGCCCTAAAGCCTGGTTACCCCAATTTAATCTTAAAATTGAAGCCCGTCCCTTATTCATAGGGCTCAGGGCCGGGCCCGTAAGCCCGAATAAGAATAAAATAAAATAAAATAAAATAAAATTCAACATTTAAATTTATTTAGAATATTTTAAAATTTAACATATATCAAACTAAAGTCTCACATAATATAAAAAATGAACAAAAAATTTAAAAGTCCAAATAAGATGAAGGCAAACATCATCATCAATCCTAATCAAGATCTCCCTCATTATCATTCATAAATAAAATATTAAAACTCTCAGATGTAAGTCCATTTGTGAAAGATGGAGGCGGAGGCTCAATATTAATTATTTCTGCAGCTTCTTCATCATCACCTATAATAATTATTAATTAAATTATTTTATTATCAAATATATATCTATACATATATCACAAGATAAAATATAAAAATTACTATAAAATGGCACAAAATAATTCAACCAATTGTTGGTACAAAATATAAATCAATGTTTGCACATTATCTGAAAATATATGAAAACAATACTTTGTGAATAGTAAAACGGGCTTCACGGGTCGCCTGGGCCCGAACCCGTTTTTCTAGGGCTTAAAAGGGCCGGGCTTCGAAGCCCGATTACCCTAAGAAATGCCAAATTTTTAAGCCCAAATCCTTATTAAAATGGGCTTAAACGGGCGGTCCGTCAAGCCCGATCCTTATTCCCGACTCTAACTCAAGGACCGTGGAAAAACTTCTAGAAGTGGACCCCAATGGAGCCACTCTGGGCATTGGAGATATGATGGGCAAGAAAATCACCATGCCTGCTCATCTCATGTATGACGGGCAAGACCCTCACTTATTCCACCATTTCTCGCTTGTGGCCCAGCGACTTGGAGTGTACTCAGCCAATGACTATGCTGACATCTTGGAGTTCTTGATCGGACGATGGAGATTAGACAAGTTGGAGGGTCTAATCAGCGAAGCGAAGCGTGAGCACGATTGTGTGTGGACTAACGCCTAGGATTAGGAAGATCCAAGAAACGACTCGCAACGTAAAGCCACTTCATGCCAAGTTTAGTTGGATATTCAACAAGGCTGTGTCTGTATGAAAACAATGGTTAATACTTAATACATTTGCTAATCCAAATGCTGTGTGTTAGGAGTTTGAGATTAATATCGTTTTTAAAACTTGGTTCGCTTTATTGGGAGTAAGTAACAAGGCAAAGTTAAACTCTTTCGAGAAGGGACATTCATCTTATGATTTATTAAAAGGATGAACTTTTCGAAAAGTTAAGTCTCATTTTTTCTTTCATAACTGGGAAAGTAATTTATTGAATACAATCCAAGTAAGTGCTACTTTAAATAGTATTCATGACATGTTTCCAAATGTATCCTAAAAAAGTTATAAAATAAAATTCGATAAAAATAATACTTATGTCTTTAGCATAAAAAATACTATTATTATTTTTGAAAAAAATATTTAAACTTCATAGAAATTGTAAAAACGAAACAAGCAATTAATTATAATTTTGTTAGCAAGTATATTTCCTGTGATGTTAACTTTTCGAAAAGTTTAGTAATTTGAACAAAATTCAAGAGACCATGCTGTTTAGTATCAATGTTGATAACTTCTCTATTTCTTGATAAATAAAAAGTAAATATATTGACGCTAAAAAGATGAGGTTTGAGTATTATCTGAACGCAGAAACTAATTACTAGTGCCAAAAAATAGTCTAAAATTATGATCGATAAACTCATCTTTTCTTAATAAGTAAGCTTTTGCTTTGAACTAAGCAGACATGTCCCAAATAAATTAAGTAAGCTGGGTGCAAGAGCTCTTGCATTTTGTGTAGGAATCTTTTGAGGTTTCCTTTTCTTTTAAATTATAAATTACACGTGCAAAGGCTTGTTTGTTTTCTATTTTTAAAAATAATTTTTTATTTTTAAAAACTGAAAAATTTAACAATTTATTTGGATAAATTTTTTTATTAGTTGTTTTCAAAACTATTTTCATTTTTTTAAAAAAATAGAAACAACTTTAAGTTGTTTTTATTTTATTTTTCTCATTTTTAAAGTATACTACATTTGATTATTAAAAGTTATAGTTATTTTGATCAATTTAGATTCTTAATCATTACCATTAAATGCTTATAACCATCATTATTAGTCTATTTTTTAATTTTAAATATTTTTAATTGACATAACCAAATGAATTTTTATTTTATTTTGCTTTAAAATAATTTTAAAAACTATAATATAAAATAGTTTTTAAAATTAAAGAATGAGAAAAAAAATCAAATAGGCTCTACATATTTTTAGATTTTTTATTACAGATTATAAATTTGTCTTGAAATTCAAAGAAAAAATAACACAAAAACCACACAATCTCCCTCTCTCTCACACACCCACCCTTCTCCACGTTTGGTTAAAAATCTTCTCTATTTACTCACTAATCTTGACAAAAAATTATAGGGAGAATCATGTTGCTGGCCTTATAATAGCAAAAAATTTTAGTTTAGGCCTAATACATTATGCTATTGCACTGCAAGTTTAAGGGCCTTTGTTGCAATTTTTCTTAGGGGCAAAAGTATAATTTTGTCCTTATGTGATTTGAAAACTCAAATAATGTACATCACAATGTCTATAGATGCACAACACGATGTTTATGCGTGTCCAATTGATCTGTAAGTTAGAATACACATCATACAGAGCATGTACAATATAATGTCTATGGATGTACAACACAGTGTTCATGAATTCTTAACACAATATCCATGTATGTCCAGTTGATCTATATATTAATTAAAATAAAGTTATGTAGAGCATGTATAATACAATATCCATCGATGCACAATATGATGTTTATGGATGCATAACACAATATTTATAAATTCTCAATACAATGTCCATGTGTGTCCATGCATAAACATGTAGTTGAGAATGCATAAATATTGTGTTGTGCATTTATAGATATTGTGTTGTATATTGTGTGTGTTACTTATACATTTTATTAAACCTACTAATTAATTAGACACACATGGACATTGTATTTTGCATGATTTGAGTTTTCAAATCACATAAGAGCAAAATTGTACTTTTACTCCTAAAAAAATTGCAACAATAGCTCTTCAGCCTGTAATGCAATAACATAATATATTGGGCTTGTAGTGTAATTTTTTCCTTTTTTGAGGCTTGGAGTGCGACTCCCCTAAATTTATATCTATAGAGTAGTCTATAATAAAATTTAAAACTTTAGAGGCATATACTTGGCAAAATAGTAGGGCTCTTATGGAATAATTTATAATATGAAAGATTTAAAGCATTCTAAAATTAAATGAAGGGCCAACCAAGAAATCTTGGATAAACTTATCCTCTAACTCCTTTATAAAGTTGACTATTATTGATCACGTTGCCATTGTTGTAACTCTAACGACGATGATTAGGTTATTCGTAACAATGCTTTGGTGGCAGTGACCAATGATATTTTTTTTAAAAAAATAAGCGCATTTGGTTAATTAACTCAAAGAACTGAATTACATTTATGTTATCTTGGATACACATAAATTTGAATATAGATTTGAGTCAAATCCATTGTTTGAGTAATTAAAAATAGCGAGAATGACAGAGAGGTCTTAAAAGGATCAATTAATTCAAGTTGGGTCTCAAGTGTCAAATTTCAGGAATTTGCAACTCAATTTCTCAATTTTGCATCTCTCAATTTCTTCTGTTAAAATTTGAATTACAAGTTGTAAATTTCGTCATAATATAGTTGCAAAATTGAGATATAGACTTACAAATTTTTAGAGTTTGGCATTAAGAACCTAACTTGAATTAATTGATCCTTTTGTGACTTCTTTATCATTCTTCTTTAAAATTATGTGAATTTAGATTTGGCCATAATCTAAATCCAAATCCTGTATCAATCTCTTGGTAATTTAAAATTCTTTCTAAACTTCTATTATTTTAAATTTTAATGGAAGCTTCTCTCTTCCATTACATTTGTTTGTTGACTTTACTTCCTTCTCGACTTCAACACCTCTACCATTAGCCGACATCCATCGGGACAACAAGCGATGACCAGGACTAGATTGTTGGCAACCATTGAGACTAGATCGTTAACGTCTACTAAGACCTGACAGCCAACGTTGACAAGGATTGGACTGTTAGCGTATACTATGGTTAGACTGTCGACTTTGACTTGGATTGCGCGGACAACACCAATCGGGACCAGACTGTCGATGCTGAATGGGATCAGATTGCTATCTAAATTGTCGACACCAACTGAGATCATAGCTCTGACCTATACAGGAATGTCGACTTTGACTAGGATCGAATGGCCATGAGGGATTAGGATCGGATGGCCTGCTTTGACCAAGATCAAATGGCTAGTTGTGATAGAGAATAGACCATTGGCTTCGACTAAGATTAGATGGTTGATACTGATTAGGTCTGAATGGCCAGCTTTGACCAAGATAGGATGACTGGGACTGGATGCTAAGGGGTTGGGATTGAACGACCAGCATTGATAGGGATTGAATAGCTTGTGCCAATCTAGATTAGACCATTGGTGTAACATTCCAAAAATTAACCTGAGGTTAATTAAGTTAATTTAGAGCAAATGAGTAATTTTGGAGGAATATTTAGATATAAATAATTTTAGTTAGAAGATTATTATTGAATTTAATTTAGATTAAAATCCTAAGTTATGATTTTATAGTAAATAGAAATAGTAATGATAATATTATAAAAAGAAAAAAAGAAAGAAAGAAGAAGGAAAAGGAACATAAAAAAATGAAATAAAATAAAATAAATACTTAGGTGTTAGAGTATGAGTGAAAACTGTGTTAATAATATTATTGACACATTGGAATATGATCAATTGTAGATTAATTTTCTTTTGATACCATTCAAGCTTTGGAAGGCTTTAGAAGTGTTGTAACTTGAGGGGGTAACCTTTAACCTCTCAAAGGTTGAGGTAACCGGGAAAAATTTATTTTATACATTTGTATATTAATTAATTAATTATGTTGGTGAAACAAAAGAATATATATATATATATATATATCTAAATTTTGAAATGGTTGTTTGTAATACATGTGGCTTGGTTGAAACTCTATGATTTGTGACCAAGTTAATTGTGACTTGGTGTGAGTAAGAAGATTAATAGTTGATGATAATGTGTACATCCTTGATTATAAATTGTGAATTATGCATAGTGATGAATTGTGTACGAGCATGTTGAGTTTTATATGATGCAAATGTGGTTTCATATGATAATATAAAAATTGATGGAAGAGGCATGATTGAAATATGATGATTCTTAATGTTTGTTAAGCAAGAGAATTAATGAGCATGTGGGATAATTATAAGTTATATATATATGAGCTTTTGAAATGCATTTTCTCATGAGCATGATCATATGGCGGGAGTTCGTCTTAGTGAAGGAGTTAGCATTTATGCAAAATCCATATGGTACTTGGCTATTAACCAATAATCCTAAGGGTTATAGCCGCTACTTACCTTGTAAGGTACCGTAGCATTGTTCCTATTAAGGGACTTGACCCTACTGGCCTACCTAGAGTTTTGGGTATGACACCCCATAGTGTGTGATTTGAGAAAAATCGTGTTCATAAGTAAGTAAGGTAACCCTGGCCCTGTAGCCCCTCACGATATGATTAAGGCCTTGGATAGTCTCACCACATGGATGATCCCTTTTGGTTGTTGGCCCACGGATTTCATGTCAGAGAAAATAAGGGGGATATAAGGGAGAGATTGATCATGCATATTATTATTATCATGCCATTTAAGTGGTTGATGGCTATGTTGAGAATATGATTATAATTGTAGAAATGAGAACATGTAGTAATTATGCGAATAACGTATATGTGGCCATTTGTGTAAATTTTTTATTTGACTTTATTCTTGAAATTATTCACATGAGTTAAATGTTAATGTGATTAACATGTTATTAATGTGATTGTTTGCATGGTTACCTTGATGAATTTATTGGCCACTTGCATTCATGAATAATTATCATACATTTGTATAATTTAGATGTACCTTAGTTACTGAGTTGTTGTACTCACTCCTCTCTTTTAACATATCAGAGGAGCTAGCTCATCTCAGAAGAATAGAGGAAAGGAGCAATAGCCCAAGTGCTAGTAATCACTTCTGTAGGCTTTTTTCTTTTTATTTTGATATGTGTACTTAGTTCATGATATTGCCAACTAGGATAATATATTCTTGATTCACTTGCATTATGGGTTTTGTGTTGGAAAAAATGTATTTTGAGCCCTGGGGAATGTGGTTTGATGCTTGTGCTATATTAACGGGCCAAAATATTTGTGCAAGTGAAAATAGTTATTATCTACTTAATTTGAGAACTTGAATATTGTTATGGTCTCCCCTTATGTTTTTGATGTCCAAGGGTGAGCAGTTGATATTAATTATACGTGAATGAAAAGGAAAATTCATGCATATGATAGGCTATTGATGAATAGATGATATATAGAGTATGATTATTAGGTAATAGTCATTGTGATAAATGTGATTGAGACCTTGGCCCCCCGCTACCAGTTATGGAAGGGTTTGAGTGGCCAAGTGTTATGTTGTAAATATGTATATATGTATTTTGAAGTAAGGCATAGAGAGAAAATAAAGGGGAAAGCTCTTCTCCCATGTTGATGTGTTTCCTTTATTGTGCTTCCGCATATGTCTAACTGAATGATATGAGTTCTTAAAATATTTTAAACACTTGGGATCCCTTTAAATTGAATTGTTTGTGAAAATACATGTTAAGAATTTATTTAGGTTAATCTTTTATAGGATAATCCTTTTAGAGTAGTCCTTGATTTACTATGGTCAGTTTGATGATTAAGTCTTAATTTAAGACACCCTTTACAGTTGGCGATGATCAGAATCGGACCACCGTAATGACTAGGATTAGATCGCCGACTTCGACTGGGATCGAGGTGGACTGGGACTGGATGATTGACACCTATTATGATTGGACAGCTAGCTTTGACCAGGATGGGACCTTTGGTGACATTGATTGGGACCGCCCTCTTCTTCCTCTAAATGCCAGTTTGTCATTTTCGGCGTCATTCAATGCTAGTCTAGTTTCATCCAACCTATGTTGATTTGCCACCACAACCATCTAGAACCAGTTTGTGAACATCGTCTTTAATTCATCCGTCTTTTATTGTCCAACGCCATATGTCGTTGTTAATAGAAAATGTTTTGGTGTCGTCATCTAAGTTCAATTCGTAGCCCTTGGACTGTCGTTATTGTCCCTTGCTAATCCTTAGGCATTGTTTGGGATCGAATTACCAATGTCGACACGGACCGGACTATCACTACCGATCGAGACTGGACAATTGATGTCATTCAGGTTTGGATAGCAAGAGTTGATTGAGATTAGGTTGCCACTCTTAATTGGGATTGGACCGCTAACTTTGATTAGGATCACATTGCTAACATCGTCTAAGTTGCCTTCAAATTCAAATATAGAATTTAAAATTTAAAATTTTATTTAAGATCAAAATAAAGTATTTTAATATTATAATTTAAAATTTTTTATATCATTCAAATAAAGAAGTTAATGGCAAATTCAAATGTAAGATTTTAAATATATAATTTCAAATCCACTCATCCAATCAGAACCTTAAGGATTTTGGGTCTTTCTGAAAATTTTAAAATAATTTGGATCATTCACGCTATAAATTATCTTCCAGGGCCCTGAATGTTATTCTCCCTATATAATTTCTTTCTTTTCTTTTTTAAAAAGTTAAGGACTCGATTGATCGTGAATTTGAGCATAGACAATGCCCACTCAAGTCTAGACCTCTTCTCAAAGCACTTCTCCGTCGCCACTCTCACTCCCAGTTCGCTGTCGATTGCTGATATTAAAGCCCTCAAGTGTCCCCGTCGACGGTCAGCTGGAGTATTGTACTCTAACTAGATCTCGACGGAAGTTACCGATCGGAGACGGAGCCTTTCACCCACTTTCAGCCTTCTCGTTTGCACTGGTATGTGCATTTTTCTGTATTGTTTTAGTCTTTCAATATTTTTAGATCTAAATGGTCTCTTCTGCAAGTTCCCTCTCTGTTTTAACTATGTTTCTGTTTTTAGATTGATTGATTACATGTAACGCAAAATTTTGGGCTCGCTGGCTTGTTCATTATTTGGCTAACCCAAATTAGAAGGCTGTGTTGGTATCGTCTGATTGCAGACTTTAAGGATGGTGCTAAACGAACCAATTTTTTTTGGAAATTTGAAACACTTTTAGATTTATGTATATCTGGCTTTTAATACCAAATAGGCAAATACTTTGTGACATTTGCCCCCGAGAATGGTGGGTTCGGTCATGCTTGCACTAGGCTTTAGACATGTCTGCAACCACTTCAGGCTTAGTTTTCTTAATTGTAGTGCTTTAGATTTATTGTTATTATTTTTTTGGGTGGGGATCGGGTATCATTGTATTGTGTGGCCCATGAGCAGTACATGATACCAAATGTTTCAGATTTGGATTCTATACAAATATGGATCTTTTAAAGCTTCTAAAGAGGAAGAAAATAGAGAGAAAAAGAGTGGGTGACACTGAAAAGAGAGGGGTTGGACCATGCGCACTCTTTTTTGTGTCAAACGCATTCTTATTTTAGATGTATTTTACAAGCGTTATATTTTAGACGATTGACAGTCCAATTTTTTTGGCTATTTGAGTATTTCCTGTGTATCATAGATTTTAAACATTGGGTAATTCTGGATTCAGATGTTAGAAATGTTGTTGGGCATCTGACTTAGGTAGAGTTGATATCCACCCATTGCCTTTCCCACACCTAACCTGCATGATTTGTTTGAGAGTGAACCCCTATGAATGAGTTTTAATTGCTGTTCTTCCGCAACAGAACCATGGGAATTGAGGAAAGATGGTGTGTGGTAACTGGAGGACGGGGCTTTGCTGCTCGGCATTTGGTTGAAATGCTACTCCAATACAATACGTACTCTGTTCGGATCAGTGATTTGGGAGCTAACATTGAACTTGAGCCAGCTGAAGAATCAGGAATTCTTGGTGAAGCTTTACGCTCGGGTCGTGCCCAGTATATGACTTTAGATCTTCGTAACAAGGCCCAAGTACTTAAAGGTACCTCTTTTTCTCCTTTGGTTATGGTTGCTTAACTTCTATTGCAACTAAAAAGTAAACATGTGAAGGAGGATATTTGGGTTCTGCGTAACTGCTATTTTGTCACTGCAGTATGTGAAGGAGCTGAGGTTGTGTTCCATATGGCTGCTCCAAACTCTTCCATTAACAATTTTATGCTTCATCATTCAGTCAATGTTGAAGGTAAATGGCTGTTCTTCTACCTATCTCCTTCACAGGACCAAGTTGTTTGGTATTAGGCTTTGAATGTGATGGGAAATTTGCTTCTGAAGGGACAAAAAATGTCATCAATGCTTGTGTTGAGCTCAAAGTGAAGCGACTTATCTATACGAGCTCTCCTAGTGTGGTTTTTGATGGTGTTCATGGAATTCTTAATGGAGATGAATCACTGCCTTATCCCGCTAAGGTACTTGCTTCAGCAAGTTTGCATAAAATCACTGCTAATATCAGTTTCTTCTTTTCAAGGTTCACACTGATCTGAACTTGGGATGTGTGCATTTGTTGATGTTTATCGTTCAATCAAACAATTGGAAGTCATTTGTTTTTTATGGGTAATATTAGTCCAATAACATGGCTTTAAATTGTATTCAACTGATTTCAGCATAACGATCATTACTCTGCAACTAAAGCAGAAGGGGAGGCATTGGTCATTAAGTCTAATGGGACTGAGGGGCTTCTAACATGCTGCATACGCCCCAGCAGCATTTTTGGGCCTGGAGATAAACTGTTTGTGCCTTCATTAGTTGAAGCTGCTAGGGCAGGGAAATCAAAGGTGAGTGTGGTTTCATCTCCTATTGATTTAAAGCTGTATGTGGCTCTCTTTGTTCACCAAAAAACAAAAAGTTCTGTATGCATTTTAATAATTAATTTGAAGGCATATTTCCACATAAAAGTTACTCAGCAACCAAAATATTGTGTGTAAAAGGCTTAAATGTTTTCATTGTTGGATTTTAAAGCAGAAACTAGATATTATCTCGAAGATGTCTTTTGAAGCTCCCCATTCCACATCCTTTACTGGGGGGTTTAGCAAAATGACAACTGTGAGCCTTTGACGTGACTGTTGTTAGGTGTGTCTACTGATGTTCTGATGCATTGGATCAAATCACCTGGAGTCATGGCAAATCTCTGGCATTTTTTATTGCTGAAGCAAATGATTGAATCATTAGACATTTTAACCTGCGGTTGGACCTATCTAGGTGTGTCAGAATGCATCATATCCATAAATTAAATAAAATAAGAATGATGTTTTGATGTGTTGGATCACAGTGATTCATACATCAAATTGTGTTTTGGTTACAATAATGTTGTGCAGAGTACCGGTAATTCTCTGGTACTTCATGCTGCTTGAGCAAATGATTGCACCGTTAGAGTCCTTATTAGGCTTATGAGATTGAGCTTGTATAATACATTATAAGTGTATCATTAGTTTGGTGCAAGTATTGTACTGTATAATTTTGTCCGTTAAAACATGATGGATAACTTAATTAGGCCTTAATGGTGGCTGGGTGGGATTAGGCCTTTTTATTTTTTGACATATAAGCTGCTCTCAATGGAGGCTTGAGCCATGAATGAAGAACCATCAATCGTGGAGGTAGTGGCATAGAGACTGTACCAGTAATTTTGGTCATGGGATTGAAATTGGGAGATAGGTTGAACTCGAAAAGCTTGGTAGATTGGTCAGAAGGGCTGTAATGGATATTCTGAAGAAGAGTTGAGACACAACATTCTGGGTATTAAAGGTTGCAGCCATGGATGGCTCAACTAGTTTGGGACAAAGCTGGTGATGCTCACTTTTTATCATTGTCACTTTTCCTCTTGATTTTGAGTTGTTGACTTAGTTTCAGATTCAAATGGTGCTTTGAGATTAAGAGTGACTTTCTTCCTATGATCAGTGGATGCGCTCAGAAACTCAGGTTGAAGATGAGGATGGTGTAGTCATTATGAATGATGAAGAATTGAGCATTGGAGATTGGGGTTCTTTTGCTTCTTTGCTTAGTTTTTTTCAGCTCCTACTAGTGTTGCCACCTTGTAATAATTTGAACCATACAAAAATTTTAAAATAATTACTAAATCATAAAAGTATGATCCTTATAAGGAAACATTTAAAAGAAAAGGACAAATTTATTGCTTGTTGGTGCAGGCAAACCATAACAACAGCATCGGCTCAAACAAATATGATCCATAAGATATGTCTTTATGTTTGTTTTGACCTTTTCACCATATTTTCCTTTTATTTTCTAATGTAATGTACAATAGAGATTGAGTGTTGCCAAAGAGGGGCTTTATTTATCCGATTTAGTGTTATACAGTGTGTGATTAAATAAATGATAGTACATAGTATTATTTTATGCAATATAATATCTCATGTATGTTACGTTACACAAAATTTTGTCAAATCAGGCCTTATCTCATCATATCTTATCCTGTTTGGCCTTATTCTAAAATAATGATTTTTAATTGGATCAAACTGTTAGAAAGTATCCATAAATTTGTTGAAATTTGATTGTAAGACCAATGCAAACTAAATTGCTTCATTGCATGTGGAGAGATGTGGAGGCATGCACAAGTGTGGCGCTGAAAAGAATGCATTTATAATTACTTATTAGTAGAATCTTTCTTCAGCAAAGCATATTTTTCATATGTTGATATATATTTCTCTCTTGACCAGTTCATTATTGGTGATGGCAATAACCTTTATGATTTCACTTACGTTGAAAATGTGGCACATGCCCATATATGTGCCGATCGAGCTCTAGCTTCGGAAGGGACAGTTGCAGGAAAAGTCTCAGGGCAGGTGATTATGTTTTATTGTTTAAGTGTGTAAAGGAAGATTCTTAAGACAGACAGTTCAATTAAAAGTAGATCACTGGCTAACTCAACAAGTGCTCTTTGCATTTCTCCTGCCAAAGCGAAAATAATTAACCAGTCTATTTTGCAAGTTAGATTTTTTCCCTTGCCAATTAACAAATGGATCTCCATTGTGCAGGCCTATTTCATCACAAATATGGAACCTATAAGGTTTTGGGAGTTTATGTCACTTGTTCTGGAAGATCTTGGATATGAAAGGTAGTTTCCTATTGTACTGGATCACAAATTAAAATTTGACGACTATTTACTCATGCTCAAAGTTGTACTTCCTTTTATTCATTTTGTATACCAATCAAATAATATAAATTTAAGAGCCACTTTTATATCCCACATTAGGCTGTGGATGCTATGTAATCATAACGAGAGATCAAGGAGCTCTTATATTATTTTTATGATTTTTTTTTTGGCCAATAGGAGTATTGGCTTCTTGTTTGTATTATACAATAATCAAGAAATTCCTGTGTCTTACAATGGTTTTTAACAGTTAGTTAACAAGAAATCTGTTTATAGATTTTATTTAAAAAAGTCATATTGTGGCACATCTATGCCTTTTCTTTCTTCTCTGAATTGATAAAGTTTGCAGGCCGAGAATAAAGATCCCTGTCTTTGTTATTATGCCAATTGCGCATATGGTGGAGTGGGCTTATAGGCTGCTAGGTCCATATGGGATGAAGGTTCCACAGTTGACACCTTCAAGAGTAAGACTTTTGTCTTGCAGCAGAACTTTTAATTGCTCAAAAGCAAAGGATAGCATTGGCTACACACCCATCATAACACTTCAGGTTTGAAAACGTTTCACTATAGGAATTTGATACATGACTATCTTTCTATGCAGAAATACACTGATGCTTCGCTCATATGCTTAACTGTCTGTTGTTGCACAAATTTATGAGGAGCTTCAGTGGAGTTGCTACGGCTCTGGTCATCTACATTCCTTATATTATTCTTGCTTCAAAAAGGATGAAAAATTACATAATTTAGAGTCCATAAATCTATTGGCAATGTTGAGTTAAAATTAACTTGCATACCATGAACTCTGCTATATGATGTGGTTTTTGAAATGGTCTGTATGTAGTGCACTAATCCAATCAGTGATTGTATAGCCCTATTTGTTCATGGGAATTTAACGAGTGATAACGTGAGATTTCTCTGCAGGAGGGTCTACAAAGGACTATTAAATCGTATCCACATTTGAGAGCTGAAAATCAGCTTAATACTAAAAGAGAAGGGCCTTCCAAAGCTTCCATATATCTTGGAAGTGGAAGAGGTATGAATAATTCTGTTAACTTGTCCATCCTTTAGGAATCTGTATACAGCAGCATGTCTGTACGAAGGTATAGTAGCATTTGAACAGAACCTCTAAGAAACCTGGAGCAACAACTGAGTTCTTTGGTCTAATCCTGTAGAGTTTGCTTTTGAACTTCACTGCACTAGCCTTTTCCACTTGCTCTTACAACTTAGTGCTACATTCTGTGTGTGTGTTATAAATTCCTAGATTAATGAGATATCCTTGATGTATTTTAAGTGTCAAATTTGACGATTGATCATGATTAATGAAGGCTAGTCAGAAACACAATTATGGATGTAGTTTTATAGGTTAGGCAGCACTCTGCATTTGATTTTCTAAATTTGCATTTCCTTTTTTTTTTCCTTGGTGAAAACTAAGTCAAAGGTCTTTCATTTGTCTAGAGACAAGTTCTCCTTTCTAAAGAAGATTATGTTATTTGTTCAGACATGCATTGTTATGTCCTCACAGTATGTTTACAATCTAAATTAGCTGGCTGTATCAATTCTTGTTTACTTCATGTACACAATGGTGTAACTTCTTGGTGTTGTGAGTTAGTCTGTGGTGTACATTTATTGTTCTATAGATTTTAGTCAATGTGCAAATTACTGTCACTGGCTTTTTGCAGTTGCTGACACATTGCTCTGGAAGGATAAGAAGCAAACTGTCACTGCATTGTTAGTTTTGTTTGCCGTATACTACAACTTCATTGCATCCGGGTCTACTGTTGTTACTGCTCTTTCAAAGCTTCTATTGTTCACATCAGTCTTTTTATTTGTCCACAGCATTCTACCTGAAAAAATGTAAGTTTTTTGTGTTTTTGAACATGCTAAGATGTCCGCATCAATATACATGTCCGCTAACGACATAGTATTTAGCCTTTAGCGTCTTGTTTTCTTTTAATTTCTCAGATTTGAATGATGTTATCCCTCCCCCCCCCCCACCCTTGGTGAAGTTTACGCTCTCCTTTTGAATGAAGCCTTTCTTTTGTCCCATAAAGAAACTTCATTATACAATGACTTAAATGATGGCATAACTCAAGGTGCTATAATTACCTGTAGGTTGGGATATACAATTGAGAAAGTACCCGCATCTTGGTTTCACTTATCAGAAGATAAGTCACATCAAATTGTTTTCTCCCTTGCTTCTTCATGGAATTTCGCTGTCAATGTTTTGAAATCTCTTGCAGAAGGGAATAATTGGGTGCTGTTTCTCAAGGTATGTGATTATGCATGCTAAATTGCATTTCTTTCATATTGCTTTCTATCAAATACCTTGCTACATATTCCATGATATAAATTTTAACTTCTACTTAGGTCTTGACAATTTCATAGAACATCCTTGAAAGATTTTGAAATAGTTATTAAAATATTGTTTATTGTTGATTGCTTTTCTCATCGAGCAAAGCCTGTATACTTTTCAGCTGAAATTAACATGGATGTACAATTTGTCTTGTGTTATTCAAGCTATTTAACTTGCATACGCTGACTGCTTAGTACATTCTCCCTTAAATCTGATATGCTAACACTGTCTTTGCTTTGGTGATCAATAGGTTACTGTATCTCTCATCATTCTTAGCTTCCTTGGAGCCTTATCATTTCAGAATACATATGTTATAGGTATGTTGTCTGTATTGCTGTACTGAGATGATGAGTTCGTTCCCATAGAAAAGTCCATCCCAAATCTGATCTGGCATGCTTGTCTCCATGCAATTGAATTGAGGGAAAATTATGAATAAGTCCCAATTTAGGGACTCCTGCAAATTTGAAAAAATACTCTCAAGTCTCTTGAGACTTGGTTGTATATAAAATGACATAAATGCCCTTAGACCCACCTTTTTGACTTGAACTTTGACCGGCATTGGCTGGCTGCTGGCGCCATTGGCTGCAATTGTTGACTGGTCAACTACTGGTATAAATAATTATTTTTTTATAAATTTTATTAATATTTAGTATTTATATTTACAAGTCAAACATTTGAGATTTACAAGTCAACATCTTATATTTATAAGCGAAGCTAAGCATTTTTTTTTTTTGGTCATAGTTAACTTGTAAATTTCGAAGTTTGGCTTGTAAATTTTAGAGGAGGATTTGTAAATATGAGAAGTTGGCTTGTAATTTAATATGTAAAATTTTATAACATATACAAAAATTGCTCAGATTCACTTGTAAATCTAAGAGCTTGTATAATTATTAAAGTATCAATGTTTTAAGAGGTTGACTTGTAAATCTGAGACATTTACTTGTTAATTGATGAAGTTTGAGTTATAAATATTTAAGTATCAATATTTTAAGAGGTTGACTTGTAAATTTAAAAGGTTGACTTGTAAATTTGAAATATTTGCTTGCAAATCGATGAAGTGAGTTGTAAATATTGAAGTATCAATGTTTGGAGAGGCTGACTTATAAATTTAAGATGTTGACTTGTGAAATTGAGAAGTTTACTTGTAAATCAATGAAGTTTCAATTGTAAACTCATGAAATTTCACTTGTAAATATTAAAGTATCAATATTTTAGGAGGGTGAAGTTTACTTGTAAACAGATGAAGTTTCATTTGTAAATCCTTGAAATTTCACTTGTCAACTGCTGGCTGCTGGGCTGCTGCTTGCTGCCAGTGAATGTTCTTCAGCCGTTGACTGGTCAATGTCAGTCAAAGGAGGCAGGTCAAGGGGTATTTGTGTTATTGCACAAGCAAAATTAATTACAATTGACAGTACCCAATTTGCTGGACTTATTTGTAAATAAGTCCCTTATTTGGGACTTATATGTAATTTTCCCTTTAACTAAATCCTACCACATAAATCGTGACAGGTACCCAATATTAAATGGAATTTGGATTCTCTGAAGTGTAAAGCCTGTAAAGTGTTTTTCAAGTAAAGACAGTAATAAAATGAGAGGGATTGTGTTGGGGACCTCTTTTTTCCATTTTTTAACACCATCTCTCTCTCAATTCTCAGTTTAGCGAATCCCAATTCTATCAAGTCAAATGATACATGCATTTGGTTAATTTTGCATCATGCTTGAAACATTAGGTAAAACTTTGAACAGTTTCAGGAAGCTCATTTTGCAAGTCTATTCGGTGCCTTGACACCAGATACAAGTAATAGAGCCATGGCATTTCTCTTCTGGGATTGCTTATAAATTTTATAAACCTCTTTCCGAAAATTGCTATTGTGAATATTAAAATTGTTGAAGTGGGATTTATTTGTTTTTGGTGGTAAACTTGAGACTTTGAATTCTTTACTCATGTTAATGCCAGTGCTTGCTGCCACAATATGAGCTTGTTTTTCTAGGCTGTTATAAGCTTCCATTTACCTATTTGCTTTTCATCAGTTCGGTGCTTGAATGGAAACGTGATATACTGAACCAGTTATTCTCATGGGTACAGGATTGCCTTTGCATTTATAGCTTTCTACGTATATGAGAAGAAGGAACAAGAAATTGATGCCCTATTTCTGAAAACACAACATTTCGGATGCAAGTTAAAATCTGACTTCAGTGGGAGGTTTCTTTCTTCAAAGAAGATTGATTGATAGCTAGTAGCATGTGTTTTTTTTTTCTTTGGGTTTGGCTAACATGGGAAGTTGCGTCTTCATTTGCTAGTTCTGTGGATTTTTGTTTTGATTGTTCGACAAATCTAACATGGATTGCAAGCCTGCATTGTTCGAAGTTCGCAAGCTTCTTAAATGAGTTGTACTGATTAGCTATGGGGAATGAATTAAAGAAACTTAAGTCCTTCCTTAAAAAAAAAAAAAATTACCGAAAGTTCTGCAGCACAACCAGGTGATCGTTCAGAATACTTCACTTCAGATAATATCTGCATCAATATCTCTCAGTCAGAGAGAAATCTGTATGTTATTCCTTCTTCTTTTCTTTTTCTTTTTTAAAACTATTATTTCATTTTGTTTGGTAGAAAAGTAATTATTTTGAGTAAAATTTTGTCATCTAATCATCTGGATGGTTAAGCTTCATTTTAAAAAAAAGAAGTGAATTTAACTTATTTAAATTTTGTAGATCAATTTTTTGGGGCCAAAATTTGTAAATGAATTGAATAATTATTTCTCAATTTGTTTGTCAATGTTATTTTTTTGGTTTGTCGCTAACGTTTTGCGAGTGGCCTGGCCTGGCCTTTGTGAGGTAACATTTTAATCCTTGCCGAGGGTGCTCCCTCCGCGGCTCAAAGTGCTAGTACAGATTTTTGCTGTTAGCTAATGGTTCTCTTTTTTATTTCTGAATCACGTAAATATTTTTTTAATATATAGATATCATTTTATTGGAAAGAATATCCTGTTTGACTTTAAATGTGAACATTTCTTTAAGTAGAAAATTTAATTTTTGTTTGTTCATGTTGTAAGAAACTTGTTTTTTTCTGTTAGATTTGGTTGAAGCACATAAACCTTTGATTGTTAAATGTTTTAATTTCATAATGTTAAAGGAAAAATAATATAGTTTTAAATTGATCATTAAAAATGGAAAGAAAAGCAATTGAGGATCGAAGGTAAAACATTAGAAAAATTAATAGATCAAAACCAAATGAAATTAAGAGATGAGGGTAAAACTCTAAATAATATGAAAAGGCAATAATGAAATTGAGAATGGAGTTGAGATATCAA